>NW_009199427.1:0-3489 GCF_000690835.1 Fulmarus glacialis | reverse complement strand
TATATAAACATTTATATAGATTATATACATATTTATTTTTAAAGTTTAGTGCTATATATAAATATAGCAGAGCATTCAGACCCCGTGGCATCCTGTAAGCACAGATACTGCTATCCAGAGCAGCATCCTTCCTTCAAAGGATGCCCAAGATTGCTTGAGCTCAACTCATTCGAGAGGGGTCAGCTCCGCTGGGATACACCGCTGGGACCACCTCTCCCCACAAGCTCTTCTCTTCAGCCACTCACCAGGGGAGGGGTGGCGAGAGCACCATTCAGTATTTCAGGCACACAGGCCCTTCATCACTAGCAGGAGCCGGTATCAAGCTCAATACAAACACGCAAGACTGCTACGGGCTTAACTTGGTTCTGAAGGACGTCAGCAGGCAGAAATGAGGTGAAACTGCCGGGCCCTGCGGAATAGGAGGGGGAGCTTAACTGTTACACTTGCCTAGAGCAAGGAGGCATTGCACCCTGACTCAGGATACCTTGTGTTGGAACCCAGCCAGAGAGCCCAAATAATAGCCCTTCTGCTCACAAAATCACCGCTGAATCTTGACTGTTCACAAGCTGTCTGGAATACAGTTTTAAACCCATTTAAAATACAATGGGGAAAAGAAATTCCCGCCTCCCATCACCCCAAGAAGGTATTAAAATCGATGCTTTCTCCATTCTTGCTTTGACTGTTTTTCATTACTCAGTTCCCCAACAACTAAATGCTTTCTTCACAATTGACCAATTTTAAAGTATTGGGGTTTTATGTATATTTTTATACTTCCTCCCTGCACGATGCCATTGGAAACCTTTAAGTATTGCATATGCACAGATATGGAAATTTTGCTTTTACGTGGATTAAGTGTCTGCATTGTTTCTTTGAATGATCCAGCTTGTGTCTTTTACAGGAAATTAAATTAATACAAAGCATCTTTTAATAATCATCAGAGCTCTCCAACAATTCAATTTGCAAAAAGACAGACCACCATTCTGCATTACAGTAGGTGGTTTATCAAGTGTTTTGACAGAAGATGTTGTTCAAAGTCTTGTCCAGAAATTTAACAGCACCCCGTACTATTCCAGCGATGCAGTCAATGAACAGAAAACAATGACAAGAGCACAGCCAAGCAACCGCTCGCTCTGTTCGCAGGCTAAGTTGCTTCACAGCCTTAAAATCTGGAAGTCTCTGGGTACCAGCTAACTTAATCCAACTGAGCTGCAGCCAGGATCAACTCCGTGAAGGCAAGTTAATACTGATCTGCTTTATTCTGTTTTCCTAAAATGAAGCCAGCTCTGCACCGCCAGAGGCCCCAGTCTTGTGAAGGAGGGAGCCTGGCGGTTCCACTCCCAAAACCTGCATGGGGTCTTGGCAGAGACTCCTCAGTACAGGTCATCTCAGAGGATGCACACAAGAGGGATGAGGGGAAGAGATGGAGAGAAAGACAGACAGCATCAAGGTACAGAGAGGACTCACAACAACTAAGAAGCCCAGGGACAAAGCCTGCTACATGCATGTGAGCAGTTGCCCCTACCGAATACGTAAAACATGGCCAGAGGCAGCCCAAACCACAGGAAAGCCTTCGCTTCGACATACCGACCTCTCCACACGCCGCTTGATCACCTGTGCCTCCCTGAAAAGCGTTGCTCCTGCTCAGCCGCACAGTCTGCCCTTGTACACTGCAAGGGCTCTGCACGCTACGCAGTCCAGCAGCCCTGTCTCAGAGGAGCTCGGGATCCAAAAGTAGGAAGACAGACAAAAGGCCTGATAGCAGGAAAGCAGTGAAAACGAGGGAGGCAACATATCCCAGCCTGAAGAGGAAACGAGCGGTGGAGTTAGAAACAGAGCTTAGCCTGGCCCCATCCACCCAGCAGCAGCTCCAGCATGAGCACAACTAGCTTTTGTGCAAACGCTGAGACACGGAGCATATTCCAAACAAATATTCGTTAAGGGGGAAAAACAAGAAGAAAGATGCATCAAGTAAGACTTTTGGGACAACTACTTTTGCTCCCGGGTTCATGGGCTTTAGCTTATTTTTAGTAAGTTGTCTTTGCAGACGCCAAAATAACATCTCTCCCTCTCTGTACATACACAGCTGGACATGAATCTTCGCAGCCTGACAGACAGCATCTGCATTCAACTTCACAGATGTGAATTACAATAGGAAGCCTCGAGAGGAAGCCTCTTCTCTGGAAATCCAAACACAAGTAGTTAATATGGTCCCAGTGCCGCGCATAAGGCCCATAGGAAGGAGGGATCCACAGGTGCAGAGTTAGAAAGTTCCTTCCTCACCACCAGCAGTATTTCCTCCATCCTTTATTCCTAAGCAGCACACTTGAAAAAAATCATCATGTGCGACTCAAACGCTGTAATACAGAATTGCTCCTTTTCTCCAACACAGGCGCTATTAGCACACAGGATCACAGCTAAGAATCGGCGTTTCACTGGGAAACTGCCTCTCCTCGGCCATCACAGCTCTGCAGAAAGGCTGCAAGTCTGTTTACATCCACCAGATCAACACGATCTCCCCATGGGCAGGAGAGGCAGCCAGACCATGTGGTGCTGCTTTCCCATGGAGGAACACTGCTGTGTTCCCGTGCTGACCTCCAGTTTGTAATTCTTAGGTGGCATCCATCCCTTTCTACTCCCAGCTCTGCGAGTAGCAAGTGGCATTGCAAACCCTCCAGAGCATCACAGTGCTCTGACTGTTGCCCAGTAAACCGGACTGTAAAATTACACTGGTCCATCTCTTGCCTCCACTGCTCATTGACACCAGCACACCTCCCAGAGCATGCACATTTTTGGATGCTTTTCGTTCCTCACGAGGCCCAAAACCATCACTGGGAGAAATCTGCCCACTCCAAAGACACAAGCCAGCAAAGCCCTGTGCCCCCAGGGGCTGACTCCGACTCCATCCAGAGAAAACCATCCTGGCCTCCAAGGCTGCCCTTCATGCCATCACTGCTGGGAAGTCCACCATACCCTCACCCCAGTGCTGGGGCCAGAGCCAGCCCCAGAAACACGTTTTCCCGCTGTCTGGGGAAGTGCCAAGCTCCCTGTTGACTGTTTGGCTACCATCCAACCTCCAGCGTTCCCCGACCCCGACAAGAAGTTCTGCAGCAAGAACAGGGCTGCTGCCCACCCACTCGAAGGCTGCCCCGACCGGATTGTTTTCCCTTGCTTTCCACATCCCTGCCACATGCTCCATTGCTGCGGAGCATGAGGAAAAAGTAGGCATACCAGAACGGCAAAATCCCATCACGTACGCGAACTGGCTCCAGTTTGCCCATGTAGTAGCAGGGCACACAAACTGACCTCTCCCTCCTCCATAAGAAGGAGTGTGCGGGTCCACAACCACAGATTCACCCTCAGAGGGCCCATGTTTAGCTCCTTCACTTCATCTCTAGCAGCCCTCTGCCTCCCTATACCCACAGTCCCTTCCCATAAATCTGCCTCATTTCTTGCAAACGCCTACGCAGTAAGCTTGGCGTACTGGCTTGT
>NW_009199426.1:0-19648 GCF_000690835.1 Fulmarus glacialis | reverse complement strand
TTGGCTGCCTGCCGCATTAAACCATGACAGATATGTAAATTGTTTCCAAGATCTTCCTACGGAGCATGCATTTGCTGATAACAAGCGCTTCCTGAATGGAATGAGTGTTCTTAAATCCCCTTAGTGAGAGTAGGAGATGCTTATCATTTCAGGATTAGACCTGAGCCTCTCAATCCTTGCCCGATTCCTGGCAAAATCTGTCACATGGCCTACACACCACAAGTTCAGCTTGCCAACCACCACATGATCCTCCTGCAAGTAAAATGCATTGGCAGAGATTTGTGGGATCAAAGGCAGAGATCTAAGAGTATGATCTAATGTGACCTAGTTGTCTACATTCCCTTGAACATTCCCATGAAGGGAATAGGAAGCTCTACAGAACAATTAATTTAAATCTAATAGCTAGAACTAATTTTCCATCAATTCTAAAGGGCATCTACAGAGATCTATCTCAGACATAAACAACCTCATGATGTCTACCATTAAGTGAAGCGAATCCCACCACCACTTACATGCTTCAATAACTTCATCAGTTGGACTAGACTAGAGTGCAGGTAGGTGCTGCATGGTCCTCACCATGCACAGAGCTTTGCAATTTGCTGCTTCTGTTCCAGGGATGCTTGTGCACACAAAGGCATGCCACATTTTTGCAACGCTGCCAGCTGATTTGGTAAAAAATATTAGTTCTGCACACAAAACTCACTTTGCCATTTTTCTTAGACCACCACTAGACATCAAAACTACCATTAATCCCCCATTCTGTCAGCCTCCAGCGTTTCTTTATGTGGGAATTGGTCAGCAGCACAAAGGCCAAGCAATGTCATAAATTATCTGAGAGTATTGGACTACAGCTGAGATACATAACCAAGAATGTGGGCCTTCCTCTGCCTACACCCCAGATCTGGATGATTGCCTCAGACTGTGACATTACTGTGGGACGCAGCGCCCAGGTCTCAGTACCTGCTACACCCTTGACCTGATGCTACATCAGAGCAAGATCCAGGTGCATACACCCTCACACACACACACATCAGCTGTGAAATGGGAGACCTGGAGTCACTTTTTTCCTTTGCTTCCCTCTCCTTCTCCCAAGATAATTTCCTGAACCACACCTGCTGATGGCAGAGATGGAGGAGGAGGGACCACGTCCTGCAGGAGCTCCTCCTCACTGCAGGCGGGAATGAGGCCAGAAAGGGAGCATGAGAAGGAACTTGGTGAAGTTTCCCTTCAGGAAGGGAAAAGGAAGGGAATAGGAAGGAGAAAAGATGGGACTCCAGTTCCTATTCCCCAGTCCTCAGACACACGCACAAACTGATTTGGGAACACATTTTTTTCTCCTCAACCTTTGCCTCTGTTTGCTTGGGTACTCTTCTAGGACACAGGAGATAAAGGTGTTAAACTACTGATACTGAGGAAGGAATCAGATCTCCTACTTCATAGGCACCTTCTGGTATTTAATCTAGTATGTTTAAGCACTAAGCCTTTAGCTGTGTATTAAAGGAAAGTAACCACAACTGCATCTGGTAAGGAATCAAAATCTTTGCAGCGTGCACTGTATGTTATTGGAGAATGCTGATTGAATTCAGGACCTGAGGGCTTGCAGGCAAAAGGATTCTTATTTTCTGGGCTGTCAGTGGGTTAAGGCATAGACTGGCTATATACTGCTCAGACTGGAGAAAATTTTGGCATAAAGGCATAAAGGGGAACTTTCAAAGGATGGCTCAGGTATCCCCAGAGTTTAGTGGCATGTAGATAGGTGGGTTTAGATTGAAACTTTGGACTTTGGGGAATTTCAGGCACCTAATTTTTCCCCTGCTGCCACATCCCTTTGTGCAGTTTTCATATTGTTTGAAATGGGAACAATCCTGCAATTGAAACAAGATAACATTTAGAATTAAAACAGGGAACAATGTGCTAGGAGGACATAGAAACTGAATAAGGATAGAGTGGGAGAAGATAGCGAGCAAAAAGGGTGTACGAAGAGAAAGGCAGAATTAGGATGGAGTGGGAGAAAACGAGAACAATCAGAATTAAAAATAAACCCCAGCCACTTCTCATGTCGAAAGCTCACAGCTAATAAGCTGATTGGCATCTTGCAGCTCTGCCAGAGTATTACAGAAAGAGCATTTGAAGTTACCATCATGTGGTTTATGTGTTTCATAATCACATTTGTTAATAGGAAGATGCGTGATTTCATATGTACTAAGGTCTAATACTTTAGTCTAGTTAGTAAATCTTGGAAAGAAAGGAATGCAAGCTGATGCTTTTTTTCAACAAGCTTGTACGTACAGTGGAAGAATATCGTCAGGATTAAATACCAGATAAAACCACGGCTTTATTAATTTTCACTTGACTCTGATACAAATATATGAACCATGCAATTATTTCTAAATCCTAGCGGCATTAAACTCTCCCCATCTCATACTTCTTCCTCATCTCACTTTCACCTGCAGCAGCAGAGAGCACTTTCTCCTGCTAACCTGCAATAAACTCTGCTTACAGCTGCCTTTGAAGTTCTGTCGAAACTTAAAAATAAATGAGACAAGACCAAGATTAATAAAATAGGCAAGGATAATTGTTCATTTTGTTATGACCCAAATTCAATCCATTAAGGGAAGAGTATAAGACTCCCTTCTAGTTAAATTGACTGAAACATTCTGCAACAATGGAGAATAATAAAGCACAATTAAAAGTGAAAGTGACCTGGGGCTTTAAATGCCCAAGAACCACGTTAATGGAACAAGAAGGCCATTTAAAGGTCAGCAGCTTATAAACAATATCCTCAGAGCAATTTCTCAAGAGGAAAATCATTTCAGATGGACCTACCATGTAGTTTATAAAAGACAAGGCTTCTCCCATCCTGAAGGATGCCAAGCAAAATTAAATGCCTACTATTAGGCTCTGGCAGCCATTGTTCCATGTCTCAGGTTCAAGAGGAGTTAGTTCTTTGATCGTCTGGCAAGGTAAATCTCAGAACACCATGCTTATAGAGTCACGTGTTTTCCAAAACATTTGTTTCTTTGGACACGATATGTGGGCTGCAGTCCATGAGTTCTGCCTGCACAGCAGGTGGGGGTTACCTGAGCACCTCCGCTGCTGCAGAGCAAGGGGCAAAAGAAAACACTGAAGCTCACCGTTCTCTCTGGGCAATGGTGGGAAGCAGTGTCCACCGACCCCTTCTGTCCCATGCCTGGTTGTGCTTCTCTGGCAGAGTTTCTGTGGCCTCTCATAAGCACAGACCTCCCAGCACATCCTGCTGCCAACCTGCAAAGCGTGTCCTGCGTGTGTCCTGACACTGCTATGGGAGTCTTCAGCCCTTCCCTGCTGACATCAGTTCTCCTGGATGCGCTGGTCTATGACCCTGGAAATCTGTCCCCACAAGTACAGAAACCATTATAAAAGCTTCGTATAGTTCCTCATATTTACAGAGATTCTGCAAGCTCAAAAGGAAAAAAAAAATCTTTCTCCACTTAAAGGCCTTTTTTTCCTTCATTTTTCAGACTTAGAGATAGTATCCCATTCCATCAGGGTCTGTACCACTGAGCTGGAGATACAGATTATGCCCAAAGAATTTTATCTTTAATGGACTGCAGGAAAATAAGACCATTCATGTGAACGCCCATCAGAAATCTGTCAAAAATATATGGCTAGAAAATTATTTTTCATCCAAGCAGGCATATTGAATACAGTGGACCAACAAAAACTGTATTGTGTCTCCACTCACAGCAAAAACTGCTAGGAAGGATTTGCAGGATCCAGCAAGTTATTCTGCGTCATTGAAATCCATATCTTAAGGGAGGAAAGTGATCTTACATATTTGTTTTGTCTGTGTTATATCTCAGGCATCATGGAACACTTCATAACCCCATGTCCAGGGCAAAAAAACAACAGGATAGTTGGCACAAGGTATTATCACGTGTAAGGCATGTTTTATGTTTCATGCAGCTGCATCAAAGACTGACATAAACCAGTTGTTTCAAAAGTCATCTAATGACAGAGAAGAATTATACTCAGGCTTTTGCTGAATTCTTTGCAGATGTGTCTTAATTCAAGAGTTAGCCTAATAGTAATGCTGCCTTACACAACACAGGTTTCACGGGTTATTTATGGGCATTTAATATTTCATTAGTCCCCTTTCTGAATGCCTTTCTTCTGCTGTGCTCATTCTGTACCTGTTCCTCCATCTGCCCTCTTTCTTCCTTTTGCACACTGCAAGTTCATGGAATATTTTACTCCCTTTCATGCTCTCTTTTATCCAAGCAACACATCAACCCAATGACTTGAAGTTTGGTCCCCCTGTGTTCAGGTTAGTCAAAAAATTAGCCAAAAGAACTCAACCACTTTGCTGTGGATGTGTGTTGCCTGTAAATACCATGCGTTTTTTTAAATATGACATTGCATAGTGTTATTGATATTTCAAGAAAAAGAGTCTCCTCTACATTTTCTGCCGGTACAGTTCATTTACGGCAGGCTGACCATGCATTCACTGTGCACAGAAAGTGCAGGCAGAGTCACAGGAATAGCTGATCAAACACAACCAAGCTAAATTCAACTCAGTACATTTTCCATTGCCTATAAAAGAAATTTGTTTTTTATAGATTTTGTCTGGGTATTGCTTCTGAGCTATAGGTGTAAAAATAAGACAGGAAGCTGGACAGATTTTCTTCCCTCAAGACTGTAAAATCGCTCAATAAACCTCCTTCTGTAATAAAACCCTTAAAATGATGGTTGAATTCCTGGCTCCACTGGAGTCAATAGTAAAACTCCCATTCACAACAGAAGCGACTGACTTCTGTGCTAATGAAAGCCCTTTAACTACACCAGGTATGCTACACAATGACTCAATATGATAAGTTGTTACAAACTACATACTTTTCTCCAGATAGGATTTCACAATTTTTTACTAATATTACATTTTTAGAAATTCTGATTTCTTCCATCAATAAAAGACAGTCAATATACCAATGCCCATTAATGCTAAGCAGCAATTTTAAAAAACAGTCCTGAAGACAGCATGGAAATGAAATTGCAGGGGGAATGTTATATAGGCCAAATGAATGGTCAAGGCTGTTTTATATCTCTGCTGGAAGCTTTGGTATCTCTAGGACCAAAGTAAATGTTAAAAGCATTATTGGTCAAGATGGACTCACATTGACATCTGGCAAATTCATACAAAGCTAGGAGGAATTTGTAGTCTTTCATCTGTGCCTAATATTTTGGTTTAGACTGACCAAAGCGTACACAGCAAGCGCCGAGACAGAAGAAACAAATTCCAGTTATCGCCTGTAAAACACCAGCAAAAGTGGATTTTGGAGAGAGAAATTCACATTGTCAGCTGTCTGTTCACAGTGCGGATAAATCCCGGTGTGTAATTGCAGCACTACTCGTGCTGGCTAACAAAGGCACTGCAGCGTGGGCGGGGGACCAACGGCGGAGAGCAGAGAGGTCGTCATCTGTCCGAGCCACCAGCTTTCCTCGCCGGCCTCCAGCACCGGCTCAGCAGGCATGATGGGGAGCCTGGGCTGGAGCGCTGAGCTCGCTGCCAGCCTCTCTGCACCCCACCACTGGCTCGTCCGGGGGGTGGCTGCCATCCCTGCTCCCCTCGCAGGCAGCTTGGGTGGGCTCAGGTCCTTCTGCACCACTTGTCCAGCTCAGGGGAGACAGAAGTGGGCCTTCGCATTGAAGCTGTAGCTGTGTCAATGCTCCCTTGGTTTTGGAGCAGGATGGAAGAGGAACAAAGAGGATTAAGCTTTTCCAAACCAGCCTCATGTCTGAGATGGGCTGCTTCTGAATTCAAGCTTTGGGTTAACAAATGCGTACCGCTATGGGTGTGAAATGAAAGCCCCTTCTCCACCCACAGAAAACTCTTTTGAAGATACGGCCCACACTTTTTTTTTCAGTAAGTCAGTAACTAAGCGAGGGCTTGAATCCAGAAATACAGTCCTCATGCAATGATTTCATCAGTTTGCAAATAGTAGCAGGGGAAGAATATTTCTGATAGTGGCACCTCTTACATTGTCACTGTTTGCAGCTATGGATGATCAAAATTATAAATACAGAACTATGGGAACAATCTATCAAGCAATGTGTTAGATTTGCCATCACTTGAAGTTGTTAAATCAAGTGTAGACATCTTTGAAAAACATGTTCTACCTCAGTCACAAGACAAGTGTCTGTGTCATGGGCCTGCATTGTACAGGTGGAGCATATGATGACGATAGCTCTTGCAGGTATTAAAAGTTACGAATCTTTGAATCTGCTTTGCCATACTGGTTTGGATTTCTTTTAATTCCAAGATTTTGGGTTATTTCAGCATTCATATTTGTCAGCTTGAAGAGAACGTCAAAAACAAAGGTACAAAGCCAGCCTTTCAGGATATAAATGAACAGTTCTAGAGAGAAAGGACCGTGGCTGATCCTGGGTCCTTCCAGAAGGCTGTCATTAGACAAAGCCTTCCCCAAAACCCACTGTTAAGGGCAGTTGAGGTGGAAGGAGATATTGTCCATGACATGCACTCAAAGCATGCTTCCTTGGGGGGTAAAAAGTTCAGAAGTGTTTTGTAAGGAGCTAAAAGCATCTGAGGAGAACAGCTGTTTTAACATACAGTACAAAGGCAGGAGGACTGAGAAGGCTGTTTCTTCTAAAGTTTGGAGGGTGCTGATACTGATCAAGAGCGTTTCAGTGCAGCTAAGCTGGAGCACCCAGCATTGCATGAAACATAACAAACCTTCACCATTGCTCCAGTGTCCTCCTCCCGCTGAGTGCTCCCTGTGCCGAGGAGAGGCCGTGCCAATTTATCCACCTCAATCGTAAATTCCAGCCACTGGCTGGAAGCAAAGCTTTTTTTCCTATCTACTCACCGAGATCATATGTTATAAACAGTAAGAGATTCTCCAGAGCTACAAACAAACCATCTGCCTTAACACCTCCTGATCCTGCGCAGAGGTGCACATCATGTGTCTCTCTGCTGACATGCAGGAATAGGACCATAAGATTGTGGGATCTTAATCTTGCAATGAAGTGTGCAAGGGATTCAAACTGAAGCCATACGAATCCTGCAAACTGTAACACTGCTCCCAAACAGGTACTTTTTTTCTCCTTTAATACCTAGCATGAGACAGAGAGGCATTGTCACAGCAGAATTTAGGAGAGCACAGTAAGTAATACGAGGTAATTTGCATGATTAATCAATAAGGTTTTGTCCTGAATTGTTAAGCTTTTTGTCAGCTTTTTGGTTCTACCAATATGTTAATTAGCAGACAGTCTCTCAAATCATCCCCAAGCCACGCTGGCAAGATACTGGAGCTTTGCTGGCTGGGGGCAGGGAGGAGGATTTCGGGAAGGTCATTAGTGAAATGTGTGACATGTACAAAGGGCAGCCTCAAATTTCAGACTTGTTTACTCATTTCAGACACCTTTGGAGTCCCACAAAGGGCACATAAAACCTGAAGTTTCTGGGATGACACAGAGAAAGAAGAGGTGGAGTGAGCAGAGGAGAAGAAAGGAGAGGCTGAGAAAGCCATTCTCCAGGGTAATGTGGAGTGCTCATAGAGCGGGAAGAGAAGGGCTGTGCTCCAAAGGAGTTAGAGGAAAAGAGGTTCAAACACCGTGAATGAGGAGACACCATGGGGCCTCCCATGTTTTGGGGCTGAGAAGCAAAGAAGCAGGTAAAAAGTAAGAGGACACAAACCCAAGAGGAAAGTAGCATCTGTGAAAGAAAGAGTAGGGGAAGCTGGGGAAGAGGATGTGGGGAAAAATAAGAAGGAAATGGTATTTTTTCGTGGCAATCAATCAGTGAATCCTTCTTATGTGCTTACAGAGGAAATTGCCTTTCCTTGGAGAAAGAACCTGACACGTTCTCCAGAGGCTGATAGCCTTTCGGCAATGAGACGCCCTGTGTACAAGAGCAGTTTTGTGTGCAAACAAGTAATGGTTTTGTTTACGTGGTTCTCTAATCCACTAACAAAAAAACAGGACAGGACTGCAGCAAAACTGCACCCTGGCACACCCTTACCTGAAAGAGGAACTTCATGGTAACCTGCCGATGGTCTACGTAGTGGTCAGCTCTGCGGCGTGGGCCAGCAGGTTGGGAGGGGAACCACACCTCTGCCACCCATCGATTTGTGAGAGACCCGGGACCATGCTAGTCAGGAGTACCAATTTCTGTACATCCAGATACAACATTTGCTTGGGATTATTTGACATTTAAATGCACAGATTGAAGTTGCTCATAGTCTTTCTGGAGAGAGTTCTGTGTTTGTCCACCCCTTCACCATAACCTTCGGAGCCCTACAATTCCCCATCATCTCAACTAAAACATCTCATTTCCTCCTCTGAAGAATTAATAGTAAGTAAGAGCTAACCCACAACTGTACGCATTCTCTTGTGTTCTCAGCCAAGCAAATCTTTCATTTTGTCGGGTAATTTCTTTTTAATGTGGTGGTTGCTATTATTTCTTGATAGTGATAAAAGACCTGAAACAAAACTCTTTTCAGAGAATTCAAGAGGAAAAAAAAAATCTTTGTTGGCTGAAAGGAGCATATTTAATGCATGCAGAAGCTGTTAATTAAAAATCCTCAAAGCTGACACTATAGCCCTAAAAATCAGGAATATTTTGAGTCTTAAATGTCTCAGTTATCATCACAGAACATGTTTGCCATGGCACCCATTTCTTTGCCCTGAGGCATTACTATAAAATTAAAAATGGGCATTTGGAGCTAGTAAGCTTTGATCTAATTGAATTTGTGGTAGGATCAAATCATAATATGCCCATGATTTGCTGATCTCATTCCTCCCTTCTGGCAAGGGTTTGTCAAGTGATACTAATGGACACTTATAACCTGCTACAAGATTTGCTACAAAGTAAGCTGCTTTTTCAGTGTGTAACATTGTTGTGTGAGGGATTAACACACACAAAAAACACACCAAAACACCAAAACAAAAAAAAGACCTGAAATTTGCATATGCACCAAATGGCAGAGGAAGCTTCCAAGCTGCTAGAATTCAGTAGGTATGACATTTACCTCTGTGTTTTTCTTCAGCTGGCTTAGTGCACACCACGCTGTGCAAAGTTGAAAATCAATTAATTTTGGAAACAATTTCTTTTATACACTCTCTTCTGTAGATCCAGTTTCTCATCTGTTCAGAGAATTCTTTTGGCATGAGCAGAGGTAAAACTGATGAATATTAAATCTCCGCAATCTAATTAAGAGTAGTGCCTACCCGACTTTCAATGAAATACAGATGTGTATATACATATACCTAGATATATATTTTTATATACATATGAAGACATGATCAGTGCATAGGTTTTATCAATTTACAGGTAGATGTTCTAAATAAAAAGTAGTGATTTTTTTACCCTTAAAGATACCAGCTAGAAAAAATGACTTTTGCAAATGAGAAGTGGCACCAGTCATCAGTGAAAGGAGTGTATGGAATCTGAAATAGCAAAGCAATTGAACATGAAAAGTTTGGCATAGAAGAGAAGGGTGAGTAATTTAAACCCACTCAGGAACAGGTGTGACTTGTTCATAAACCAGTTATGAAAAAAATTTGTTCAATTACTCCTCTCTGGTAAATAACAAATTACCATAGCAACTCCATTTTCAAACAACATATGCATATAATTTGTTTCAGAAAACCTTGAGTCAAAAACTGCATTTTACTACCACGCCATGCCTTCTCTCCTAACTTCAAGATCCAAATTCTATGAACTTCCAGCTCCTTATTTACACATGCTGCCTTGGCCGTGACCTGAAACCACCACCTTAAGGTTGACTGTATTGCTCAATCCATGCTTACAAAATGTTCTACCAATTTGTTGAGACTCTTACATTGAGCCAATCCAGCCAGTAGCTTTTGTGATAGGGAGAGTAAATAGCTGTCATTTGAGGGTGGATTCCAAATTATTTGTTAAAATCAGATGGTTTTTATCAGCAATTACAAATAACCTGAGGCATACGTGTCTATGCAAGTGTGTATTTAAATTTATAATTATGAATGTTTGTGGTGGTGGTTAGGAATTTGTAAGCATTTCGATTTTCAAGAAGTAGGGAATTATTCAAAGGGGACCTGATCAAAGTTTGAATATAAACACATATTGGAAGGCTGTTGAATTTAACTGAGTGACCATAGAGAATCCAAACCCTTGTGTAGAGCTACACAGCCCACACGGAGCAGGAGTCCCAAACCTCACTGCTTCCTAGGCTTTGTTGTACAGTAACATACACTCACTCACACGCAAAACCTGGCCCAGACTTTATAGAAGAAACATTTGTCAGCAACAATCCATTTGCAGCATACAATACTAGCATGATTTACTGTTAAACTTCCTTTAGAAGCAACTTAAAGGCAGACAGTGTCAGCGTCTCCAGACCTGGATCTGTGTACAAATATGTAAGGGTTACAGAGGCCCAGTTAGTTAGGTAACATCATTTTGATACCCTTTAAAATAAGTATAATCTGGACTTGTTAGTTAGGTAACATCATTTTGATACCCTGAGTCTTTAAAATACGTATGATCTGGACTCTGCACCTTGAAGAGTGACTGTTTTTGTGCAGATTCATGTACTGAGGGGCGTCTCACCTCTTCAGAATAACCTGTCTAGGTTTAAAATAGTCTCCAAGTGGTCTTCAGACTTGGAGAGGTGATCAGAATCTGCTGTTGTTGACAGGTTTCCATTTTGCAATCAGCAACAAATGGGAGTTTACTCAATGTTCCCATAACCATCTGTTGCCTCCACAATGGTAATTTCAGTCTGGATCCTTCTATACTATCTATGTTTACATGATTCAGATGGCCAAAAATATCAAAATGGGCAGAAGGCATAACGAATACTGACTCCTTCAATTTGAAAAGTATCTCAGATTCATTTCTGATTTTACAAAACTATGCCAGAAGATTGGCCCAATAAAGATAAACCATGTATGCAATTGTAAGCTCTGGTACCCCATCCCCATTTTATAAACAATAAGCGAAGAAGTTGAAGTAGAAAATATAGGCAGTTATTCCTTAGCCAGTCTCATCTCATAGTTCATTGGGCATCATTTTTGCTTAAAGAGATTCTCTGAACCAAACCGCTCAACCATCAATAGATGCAGTGAGACAAATCTCTTCTCATTCCATTGGAAATATGCAAATAGTAATACATCTCTTGCTTGAAAAAGAATTCCTTGTTTGTACCACAGTAATTTATCTTACAGAATTATCTTGCTTTAGTTATTCATTCTAGAAGGTTTCAAAGGAAAAAACCAAAAAAACCCAAAACAAAACAAAACCAAAAAAACCCCACAAAACACTCATCAACAGCGCAAACACAATTAGTTGATAAAGTTTACCTGTATCCAGTGACTCAAATCCATTGAATTGCAAATCTTATTTCAGGTCACGCTACGTGGGCTGCGTCTATAGTAGCATTTTAGTCTGCCGCAGGTGTGCAGTTTTGAAAGAAGTCTCCCAGTTGTCCCCACTTGCAGTGCCTCAGTTGACATCGTGGAGAGGAGTCACTATTCACAAGCTGGGTTCCTCCCAGTGGAGCTAAACTGGCAGATGGATTTCAAGGGAGCACCTAAGGCACTCCAGCCACTCATGGGTGTTCAGTCCAAGCAGGAAGGTTAGAGCTAGGCCTGAGTAAGACCTTCTGAAATGCAGAGAGACACCAGGTCCACAGCCTCAACTGCTTTGCTTTGCAGATCCATTCCGCTCAGGTTGCACTACTTACTAATATATAGCTTCTGCACAGAGCTTTGCTTCAGAAGAGTTTCTAGCACGGAGTGATGATGTCAGTGGGATTTTATTGATATCTTTGGTTGCATTACCTCCTGCCACCTTTTCATCTTTGTATTCAGGTAAGAAATGCAATTCTACAGAGGTATAAAGTTATCATATCCTTGCCATAAACTGAGTGACACGATAACTTGTCTTTTCAGATAGTTTCACAGTGCTATGCATCAGCTGGAAGGCTGAGAATGAAGCAAATATTCAAAGGTTTTTTTATATCCCCCCTCAAGCCACAAGGAGATGTAAGTACTGATACGAAATGACACTACATTTTGTTTGGGAAAATTTTTCAGAGTTGCTTTAGCCCAAGATGGCAGCTATTATGTAAGTAGCAACAACACCTTCTTTCAAATTCTTCATTTTGTCTTTTTCCATGCAGACCAAATGTACTTTGAGCTCAGTTAGATTTCCCTTTAAATAATGAGGACAGAACAAAGTGCTTAAATCAGCACGTGAAACTTTCTGAGTAAGAGACTTAGGGGCTTGAATTAAAACAGCCCCTCCCAACATTATACAGATGCCTGAAGCATGCGAAGGTAGAGTAAAAATACAGTACTAGCAGCTGGAGACAGGACAAAGCTAAAGGTAAAGAATCCTTTCTTGCAGCATCTTTTTATAGTTTTGAATGTTCAACTTTGAAATTCTTGGCCCGTGTTGCAATGACTGTCACGCAGCCACAGAGCACTCCCTCTGTCCAAGGGTCACCCCTTGGGCCCCGACTTCCTGCATCTCCCATGGTCCGAGCAGCAGCAGTGCAGGACTACATCCTCCCTGGGGGAACAGCTAGTCAGCAACTAGCAGGTATCCCAACACAGCTGTTACAAGACGTTTTCAAGAGTATCACTAGCCATGTTAGTCGCTGCAAGAGACATGCAGATCTAAGTGAAAACAGTAACAGAGCTGGTTGCTGTTCCTTGCCTCAGTTTTCTGATCATTCTTGAATGCTCCTTGGTCACTGCTGTGTAGGGCAGTTCCTCAGTTTTATTTTAGCCAGTGCTTCACTGCAATCCATGAAGAACTTTCTTCATGATTCCTTATAGTAGGAAGCTGCTGAATTATGTTGGTCAGGAAAGAGAAAAGAAATTTCAAGCTTCATAAATTTTTCTTAAAAAACTGAACAATGAGACACACCAAGGAGAAGTGCTCCTTTAGATACTATTCCTCAATTTTTTTAAGCAAAGAGACACCACGTCTTTGTGAAACATCACTTGACTGCTTTTCATTAACAGCCAAATAAAAATTAACCTAAGCTTTGAGTAGTCATTTATTAATTTTATTTTTCCATATTGTGTTTCTTATTTGCATGTTTAGGAATGTGTATATTTGGGGAATTTTTTTTAATGCAGTTGTTCTGTGGACTGTATTCTGATGTCTCATGGACTTCTTGCATCCTGGAGACAATGGGTTGTTAAACACCTCACAGTGCAGCTACAATCTCCCATTGGAGCCTGGTTTTTATTTTACTCAGAGACTACAATCAGTCAGGCTGTTGCAGGTTTTGTTTTGCGCTCACGACAGCTTTCTTTAACGTTAGCTGGTCCTACGGCCAAGAGAAATCTCCAGTACCTCCAAAAAAACTACACTCTCATTCTTCTCTTTTATTCCAAATGTTAGGTGCATTTTCTCTTTTATTCCAAATGTTAGCTGCATTTTCAAACCCTTTCATTATGGTAGACAGCAGCCTCCTTGTTAAAGCTTCTGGGGGGGTCCCACAAGGTCAACTTTGTCAGTTTGGCTTTCCTGAGTTGGTTTATCTTAGTTTATCTATGGTCAGAGGCTGGCTTTCACAGTCACAACTTACTTTGTTCTGTAGCTTCTTACAGAGTGTGCAATTCCACCTAAAGGATCTCATGGCTGAGTCCCTGAACTTGAAGCACTCTCCAAAAAGTAAAAGGAATTCCAAAACTACACATGGATTCTCCCAGTTATCATACTGACATGCTAGTAATTAAAATTAAAATTGAAATTGTTTCTCTTGCCCCAAGAGCTGTAGAGCAGCATAACATTCCTCATCCTCATCCTCCCCAGCCACAGCAGCACAGTCGCTGGTCCTCTGTCCAAAGTCAGCTGTAGGGTTCAATTTCTTCCCATAATTTCAAAGCACAGAGACTGTCGGAAACCAAAGTGGCCACAAGGAAGATCTAAAGAACTGTCAGAGGTCCTGCATGTCTGTTAGCAGAATTTGCTTGTATTAGAAAGGCACTGAGCCTTGCTGGGCATTGAAGGATCAGCAGTCCACATTCACCCCTGTGCCCCACAGAAAGGACACAGTCCTTCCTTCCCACCGACAGCCTGGAGGTGAATCAAGGAGGGATGGCATGGTCACTGAATTAAGTGTGCTAAGAAAATAATGGGTCCTCTAAAGATTATTTTTAAAATATCTTGACATTTTGGAGTTACAATGATGGAGCATTTGTGTCCCAGAATAGGGTATCTTGGAACCTCTGTCATTACAGGACAAATCAGGACAGTGCTGACATTTCCTTGTTCCATAGCAGACCTGAACTCTGAGGCTATCTTACAAGGAAAACTGTAAGGTTCGAGTACCATCACTTGAGAATTCAAAACTAGGCTGAACAATTCGCCTGAGAATATGCGGTAAGAAATAATCATCCTCTGACAAGTGACCTAGACTAGAAGGCCAAGCAGGACTTTTCCAGCTTTTACTTTTATTATTCCTTGCTGTATGATTATTTGGAAAGGCATAAAAATTCCTACCAATTTAGAGAGTATCTTTTTATATGCAAAACTCATAGTACAAATCTCAATAGAGGGAACTGCACTTTGCAAATAACATTTTTGCAGAGCATTTCTGGAATTCCATTTCTGTCAGGCACCCTTACAAATATCCAGCTAACCTAAATAACAGCTATCCAGATTTCTTTTAAATTCTGACTTTGCTTCATTGATTCTATTTTGATATTATAATAAAATGGCACTGTGTAATTTTATTCTTTTCTTCATTCATAATTGTCCTTTTGATTTTGAAAATAATGCTTCTCACTAACTGCAATGTGAGCTGCATTCAGTTTGTTATGTTATCTAAATTTGAGCAAATATTATAAAGCTTGCGCAGTTCCACCGAGGGACAGAATGTTCTCATTTCTTCAATTACTCACATTTGAATATAATGTTCACAAAGACATTTGCACTTGTTCTTCTTCCTTATAATTGGAAACCTTAAGATTAACACTGTTGTTTAAAATAAGATACATTTGAGTCAACAAGCCTTTCTAAACTTAATTTTCAGCACTGCAGGTTACTCATTTTTTTCTGTTCTAGCTTTCATTCAGAAGCAAATATATTTATCACACAAATGTACATTTTTAAATGTTCTTGCTGATTTAGGCCCAGTTTGTCACAGAGATCCTGGCCTAATTATGCCTGCTCAAACACTGCAACTATTGAAAACATCCTTCAAGGGATGTGTCTTTTACTAAATTCAGTAGAAATCTCCCCACTGCATGCGGGGTCACTGGGCTGGGTCTCAAGCGTACCACCACTCAAGCATAACATCCAGCTTCTGAGGCTTATGCTTGCACCTTCCACCTTGTGCCTGCACCATGGCTGGCTATGCTAGAGCTCGCCATGAGGAAGGACGCATCTTTACATGGAGCGATGCTGTGTGTCAACAAAGTGCAGAGCTCTAGGAATATACCTGGGCCTTTATCTCCTTGAAACAAAAGAAGAGTATCTCCTTGTACAGAAGGACAACCCTAATAAGCATGTTTGCATAGAGCTGAAAGGGACCTCCCGGGTCGTGGAGTCCGGTCAGCTGGTATTACAAGCAATCACATCGTATTAGCAGCCCAGGCGACACGCAGAGCTGGATTGCTCACTGTCTGGCACCTCGTGCAGTTATCCCAGCCTGTACTCGCTAAGTGAGGCCCTTGGCCCCACGGCATCTGCCTTCTGCTCGTCTGTTGGTGGAAAGCAGCCGGCACCCTAGATTAATCAGGCTTACCGTGTGTCAGCACAGGAGGTCTCGCTAGACTGAGGATGGCACGATGGGGCTCCAGTGCCACCCTGGGTGGGTTTCCAGATACTACCATGCTTTCACTAGCCAGTAACCCTCACACGTAAAAATACAGCAAGGTTCATTTTTTTACCAATATTTTAAACTTACCTTTTAGCCCTTGAATTCCGAAAATAGAAACCCTTGGTTTGGAATGGAAGTGGTGATGCTTCCCAGCTCCAGCAGGACCAACTGCTGACCGAGCCCACCACTGGCTGGAGAAATTGGACAGCACACAGCACCGTCCCCCCAGGCTCACAGCAATGTCCCTCCAGGCCCACAGCAACGTCCCCCCCAGGCACACAAGGGACAGAGGTACTGCCCCACAATCTGTTTTACATTGCTCTGGAGGAACCAAAGCTCCTCTCTTTGAGTCCTCTTTTCTTTTTTATTATTCCCCCAGAACCATGCATGTGCTTTTATAATAGAGATTAGCTACAGAAATGTCGTGGGTTCTGACACAGAAGGTAACTGCTGTCTGGAAATAGCATGAACTGTAGAATACTTTCACGAGCACACAGTATGAAGAAGGACACTGGCGAATTAATGGCTAGAAACAAAGAAATATAGACATTTCATTTAAGCAGCGTCACAATTTATTTAATGTCACAAACTGAAGGGAAATCAAACTGTAGAATAAATAAGACATAGCAAGTGGATTAAGGACATAAGTTTATGCACATAGCACATGCTTATAAGTAGGAACAACATGTATCTATATACATTTGAATCTGGACGTATGCATAAACAGATTTATTTTTTTCACTCAAGGGTATGGCTCAGAAATGTTCTTAATGAATCATTTATAGTGAAATGGTCATAAGAAACATCATACTTGAGGTCCACCTGCAAGTAAAAAGTGTTTTTCTCAAGACTTGAAATACTGGTGAGCAGCCATGCCTGGCCTGAACGGGGGAATCCGTTTCTTTCTGTTTAATGAATTGGGCTGCCCTGCTCTTTATGCATGGGAAGTACAGCCAGTTTGAGACACATACAAATAAAACCATTCTGGCAGTTATTTGGCTCAGATGAATGAAAGTAAGGCCAGCCTTCAATGTCCTAGTGGGGTTTGTGGCTGCATATCCTTTTTTAGTTCCCCAAAAGTTATGTTCTCCTTAAAATGTCACCTTACAATAATTGTCTAATGTACTGGCTTCTGCCTTCATTAGCTGTTGAACCAAAGCTAGTAATGGAAAAACAGATTACCTTGAATTTACAATGGGCTAATTCCACTCCTTTTAGCCACAATGATAAATCACCCTTTGTTTACAACTGAAAGACCAATAATTTTGAGCAGAATGAAGAATGGATGGAAAAATATAGTTTTAACTATTGGCACAGATTGTTACGGGGCCCCGAAACAACAACATGGTCAACAAGTAAAATGTAAAAACAAGCCCTGGTAAAGCCCAGTGAACAATGCTTTCAAATTGCACTTATTTTAGTCAGTTGAATATCCCAACATTTACCTCTGACAAGGGGATTTGACCCATGGGGAATTCTCTGTCACAGACATGGTATTTTTAAAGGAGAGGTGGAATCCAAGACATCTGCACAGAGACTTCATTTCTGGAAGGTCACCACCTAAAACCTTTCTGGACTGAAAGAAAATTAGGGGAGTGAAACTTTTCAGGACGTAATTAAGGGACTGAAAGTAAAATTGGGGCTGAAATCAGACACTCATTTCTGTAGCCTGGACCCTGGGGGGGATTAGGGGGTGAGTGTCCTTCCACCTCCGACTGCCTTTAGAGCCTCTTTTGATGCTTCTCTGAGACAGCATCAGGGCCAGCACACATTCTGCAAAATACTCTGACCAGGCAGCAGAGGCACCTACAAATTACCCTTGTGTTTCTCTGGCTCAGGGATCCCCCAAAAGCTACACAGATTTATTTTGCCTTGCACTACGCTTGCAGTTGCCCCATTGGAGCACAGACTCCTGGTGTCAACGAGAATTAGTCTGTATTGGAAAGATTCTTTGGGAGATATTTCTCTGGCTATTTCTCTGGCTGCATGGAGTAGCTCAGTGTTAATATAATGAAATGGACCCAAAATTCTTTAATTCTTTAATGGAAACACCTGAGGAAACAAACAAAAAAAAAACTTAAGAGAGATAGTAGTAGGAATCATGATAAAGTCAGTAGTACGTAAAAGGTACCACATCTTATTCACAAAGAAAACTTCCACAGAGCATCTTTGGGACAGATAGCAATTCACTTTTTTAAATTATTATTATTAGTTTATTTTTTTTAATCCTGCTTTAAAAAGATAGGAAAAGGCAATGAATAGGAGTGTCATACGGTGTCATTTACTGGCTTAATATAGTGCAGGAAAAGGTCTCACCTTTGTAGGCATGGGAAGGGAGTGGGGATTCATTATCATGTGTTGGAGAGATGATGGTGAATCGAAATTTATAACACTAAGCAGCTACATTGTACGTGAAAAAATAAAAAATCTGAGAAAACATTTAGAAGCTTTTCCTGAAAGCTTTTTTGTACCTGTCAAAATACAGTGTAATTCTGTAGAAAGTAGATGATACATACGAAGATTTGTGTTAAAATGATCAGATTCTAAAGCAACAGATTTTAATTTCTTCTGCAAATTAGTTTATATATATAAATATATACTTAACTACCTACTTATTCCTTTCCTTTTCTCTTTATTTTCCAGCAACCATGATTTATCTGAACTATTTTGACCAAGTTATAAAAGTCAAGAATATCAAGTTAAAAAAAAGTAAAATAAAAAGGATGCTGTTGGGACAGAAGTTCCCTAAGGGACAAAATGAAATGAAACATTTTAGCTCATCAGGCAAATACTATGTCAGCCTCCAATAAAGGGCAGTATTTTCATTTGACTGGTTCAAAGAAAGCGATCCTCAGAACCTCTCATGTTCCTTTTGCTTCCGAAGTGAAGGAAGGTTATAGTTAGGGTATAGATTTAACTGTTGAGGTGGAACAACTTCTATTTATTTTGTCTGCTTAAAAAAAAAAGTAACCGATGTTTTAATTTTTTTTTTTATCTCTTTCTTTCTTTGGGTTATGAACTGGACTTCTATATCCTTATATAGGATTTATTGCCTTGTCTCATACATCAGAAGAGTAAGTGAATACACTGATAAAAGATGTGGCTAATGTAAGATGCAATCTTATTTAGACCACCCACAGAAATTGGTTGATTTTTAAAAAAATCTTGCAACCATCTTCCTCTTAACTTCAATAACCTAAGAATCCCATTCTTACTCTGGATTTGATGGCCAATGTATTCCTACTTATTACATTCAGAAAGGGATTTAGTTTTGCCCAGAGAGCAAAGTTTATCAGAGCGAGAGATACTTGTTTTATGTATGAACTGAAATCTGCTGCAAACTCTCTTTTTTCAAAATGCAGAACAACTGATTTCTGTGTTTTATTTTATAAAGTCTTCCCGGGCAAGTCTGTCAGGAATCTACAGCTGAGACACTGTGAGAATATCTTCCTTTCTTCAACCATTTGGTTGTTTCACTTATTTATACCCTAACTCCTTCAGGGTATTTTGCTCTTCAAATGTACATGAGATCTTTCATTGTACACGGCTTAAGGAGATATCACTGTTGTCAGTTGACCCATTTTTATTTGACTCATTGATATTTGGTGTTTTTCCTAAAATTCCTAAACTCCTTGGCTGAAGCAATTAAATAAGAGTTTGAGGGAGGCAATTTCTTAGCACCTGGGCTTAGAGGAGGAAATTTTTTAAAACTTGAACATTAAAGCAAATACAGAGAACCCAATACTTCTGAAATAGTAAGATTTTAAATCCTTTCACGACTTCTTAGTACTCAGTATTAACAAATATATATACTAACAAATATATAT
>NW_009199425.1:0-10138 GCF_000690835.1 Fulmarus glacialis | reverse complement strand
AGCCCTTCCCATGTCCACTGACGTAGTCATTCCATCTTAGGTTGGTCAGGCAGGACTTGCCCTTCGTGAAGCCATGCTGGCTGTCTCAAATCACCTCCCTGTCCTCCATGTGCCTTAGCATAGTTCATTACCTTGTTTTAATAATAGTTATTTTAATAACTCAGTCACTCTCAAACTGTTTGGCCTAATAGTTTCTTGTCTCTCTTCTTTTCTCGTCTTTAATCCACACAGCTTTCCTCCAGCTTGCGCTCAAAGATCCTCAAGCCTAACCTGTACCACGAAACCAAGCAAGGAGCCACTGAGTATCAAACTGCCAAAGAGTGTTTGTTTAAAGCATTCCTGAAGGCAGGACTTGGAGCCTGGGTGGAGAAGCCCATAGAACAGGATCAGTTTTCTCTCACGGTCTAATTCACAGACTGCACATTGCTTTGGAAAGGGGGTTGTTCTGGAAATTCCTGATGTCCAGCATTGCTTTCTGGCATCTCCACAGCTGTCAAAACATCTTTTTATTGTTTGGAGTTGGGCTTTTTCCTTTGTTTTTTTGAAACTTCATAGTAACTGTTTCTGTTTTGCCTCAGTATTGAAACTCAATGATGATCTGACACATAATTGTATATTTTGTTATGGGAAAGTAATTTCTGGTGTATTTCTAGAAATACTTTTACTGTAGAAAACTTGCAGTAAGGCTGTCCTTACAGTATACAATGACTCATTTTTTCTGGGTTAAAATAATTTCTTTTTTTAATTCAATGTCATCAAGTGCATGAAGAAATGAAAGTTTCTCTAGGTTTTACACCACACTTTTAGGAAGTAGCGTAATTTTTTAAAAAGAAAATAGGTGATAAAGCTGATTCTACGCCTCTGTTAACTTGTTTTTGAACTGCAGATATTTCTAGCATATAGACCACAGAGCCAGAATGGAGTCTGGACAGCTAGTTTTTCCCCACTTCCTTGCTCTTAAAACCAGCTGCTGAAAATTTCATGTCTTTGATGTATGTATTTATTAGTCTGTGACCCAGTTTTTAACATGCAGCTTTTTATTCTGTTTTTAAAAATACATTTACCTCCCATTTACACACATTGTGAAGTCTTCATTTTTTTTACCATTGTAAACTGGAAACAGCAAAATAATTATTTGTAAGTTAAGAAGTTTAGTCTATAACGTGCAGAAACCTGTTTAGAAGTAGGTGATTTGTGTATCCCAGGAACTCATCAGAATACAGTTGTAACTGTAACAGTAATATGACAACTTAAAAAAAAAAAATTGCTCATTTTAAGGGCACTAAGCCTGAATTGCCAAAAACAGTCACTTGCTGGGTATTGATTGCTCTCCTCTCGAAGAAATGAAAAGCTCTTGTATGGACAAAAAGTTGTTAAAACTTCTTTCCTGTGAGTTATATCTGCTTTCACCCAAGTTGTTGTGTCTCTGAGATTTCATTGCCTTTTGACTTTACATGTGTGATGGTCTTCATGAAGCTAATTAGGTAAGTTGCTCTCAAACGTGCTTTCATTTGCTTTGGTGATTACTTAGGTGTTTTTCCTAAAGGTGTAGACACTTTGCTTTATGTAAAAATGTAAGATAGAAGGGAAATATTGTGAGATCAGTTTGATTAACTGGTGTATAGAAGGCATTTTTAAAAACATTTTTTAGTACATGACATTTAGGAGCGATGAGACAATGTCCAGTATCGCTTCTCTGCTCACATGGCGTTTGTCCAAACACATCCCTTGGCTCATGCCCATCCAGGTATCATCTGTGCTTTCTGAAGAGCATCTCTGAGATCCTCCATGTTCCCTTTGCAAATGATGAAGGTGATGCTTTGTGACATGGGAGTTTGCCTGACAACACCAAATCGGTGCACTACCACTCCAGCTGTTGGTTCCTGTCTCTCCACTCCACTGCCCCTTGCCTGTGCCGCGTGGGACATGAGATCAGCGGGCTGGTCCATGCTTTGAAGTCAGGTGTTACTTTTAGACCCACATTGGGTCAGAGATCCAGTTTAGAGTTGTGCCGGCACATCTGTGAAGGCAGTGGAGTGGAGCGTGGGTCCCTTCAGCCAGCTTTACGGCCAAAGCCTGTATATTGTGAAGCTGTAACTGGAGTTACCGTACCTCAGCCCCAGCATCTCCAGGGGGGTTAGCGAATACTTGGGCTGTTGGAGACTTTGATGAAAAACCACTTCTGGCTAATCGTGAATGGCAAGGAGATGTGCTGCTTCGTTATTGCTCAAGTAGGAACCCATTTTCAACTTTGGGTTGAAAATGATCAAGCCTGAAAATCACTTGTGCATTAGTTGAAGCCTCTGGGTTAGTGTCTCAGAAGTAATGCATTGAGGTGCAAACAATACATTTTTGGCGGTATTATGGATAATAGTGAGCACTGCCGTGGGAAGGCGAGCAATTCTGTGCCCTAGTGATCCCCTCGGAAAAGACTGTGATGCTTCCAGAGGTTACTGCCTTTTCCAGACACCAGAGGAACAAATGTTGCAAGCTGAAATAGACAGGCTGTGTTAATTCAGCTTTGTTGGCGACTTAAGCCATCCTGTCTGCTTCTCATTAAAAGCAAGAGTGGTCCCATGGCCTCTGCCAGCCTGACGGCTTTTGCGGTCATCATCCGACTGAGGCTTAGACTGACCTATTCTAAAACGAGAAGGAATTCAATTGTATGTGGTCAGATTTTGCAAGCACTCGGGCATCTGCCTTTGAGATCAACCTCGTCTTGTTCACGTTGCAGAAATTCTGTTGTGGCTGTAGCTGATACGTGCATATGTTTCTGCAGGATCGAGGGAAAGCTGGTCGCGCCGTGTGCATTTTTTTGAGATCATTACTGCTATTAGATGAAATGCACATTTTTAAGGGGCTCAGTCTATTGATAAATGAAGTCTGTTGATAATTTCCAGCAAATTATTTTTACCCATCTTTCTGAAGTGCTCATTCAAAAGTTGGTGTCTCTCTGGATTTTTTTGATGACTAGGAAAGTATTAGATCAAACTATTTTTTTTATGAAGTCACAAATACGAGCAATATATTTAAGTATTATTATAGACATAGTTTTTTAAGCTGTTCAAATGAATGATTAAAATTAAACTGTAAAGGAAATATGTTCCATGCCAAAACCTTTTGATGAAGGAATGGTGTCAGGTTATTTATGAGGAATGAGTTCTCTTGTTTATAATTCTGGGATTTTAAAAAGTAAGAAGTTTTCCAGGGTTGTATGCAATCCATATCTGTCTTCTGGGAGTCAATAAAATACTGCTTGGCTTCCTTCACTTGCTTGTTCCTTTTTGTGCAGTTAATATGTGGAAAGAAGTTGGGAGGCAGAGTTGTGATTGCTGATGCTCCCGTATTCCTCACAAGTCACTGTCACCAAGCAAGAATGGATAGCGATGTATACAATTTTGAGCGACTGCAAAAGATAAGACAAGTCAGCTTACAGTAGCTGCCGAATTTTGTGGCTGACCTTTCTGTTGGGAGCTGTGAGTCTCCCCGGTGGATTGGGAGGCTGAGCGGTCTTGTCTGAAAAGCCTGGGCTGGGTGGATGGGAGCTGGCCTGCACAGGGACTTGCAGTCCTGCTCTGGGAGCTGCTTCGGTTCTTTTAATTTTTTTTTTTTCTTGTTTTTGATTGACTATGAGTGTTTGTCTCAGGATCTTCAAAGGACTTAAAGAGTAACAACTTTAATGTTGATGAATACTTGAAATCTAATTTAAGGTGTTTTTCTCCACATGACAGTCTAGCTGTAATAAAGTTTGTAGGTTAGTAAAATGGATAATTTTAAATATAGATATTTGAAATGTATGTTCTGCAGGATCGTTTTAAGAAAATTTGGGCCTAAAGGTTAACACTTGAAATATCGGTTATGGCTGTACTCAGGACCTGGTAATAACTATAGATTATTTCTTACCACTTCTGTGTGAAGCATATCGTGTGTAGGAACTTGTTAGCAACTGTTCTCCCCCAATGGCGTGGATGTCCACGTAGCTCTTGTGGCCCCTGCTCACCCTTGTGTAGCTAGTGATGGTAATAGTGACTCTGCATACTTAGGAATGTACAGCAACGGGGTTTCTGTACAGTTGGCAATTTTGATCTTCTCATATTAAAGAGATCTTTTCATGACTGGTTACTGCATAGGAAACTCAGGAGAATTTTTGTGTGCTATTACTCTGTACGTCCTTTAAATCTAAAATAACTTGCAGCTGAAAGTCTAAGGATCTCGGAGCTGGTGTTGCATTTCATCAGTCCAGTTCTGTGATGTCTAAGAGTGCCATCAACCCAAGGGAAGAAACCAAATCTCATCCTGCTCTCTCAGTGAAAACGTGCATGAAATAAAGCTGTTGGTTCAGAGTACTTGGTAGCAAGAAGCAGAGTGTGCATCTCATGGAAGAGTAGTACTGCCTTTTGAAATGAAGCTGTCTTTTTAAAAAAATAACCAACCAAGAATTGAGAATCAGTTCTAAGAATTGCTTGGTCATGGTCACCACATAATTGAGAATTTTTTTTTTTAAATATCAATGGGTTTCTAAATAGCAGAGATTATTACTGCCATTCCTTAAATTAAGCTTTAATGCTTGGAAGGCTCACGCTTGCAGAGAAGCTGCGCTTTGAATTCTTTGCATTTTTATCATCATAAACTGTCCACTGTGAAAATTATCCCAAAGTTTACTGAAAAGGAAGAAGAGCTGCAATTCAGGTATACCGTCAGAACAAAAATGTCTACTGTTATTTAAAACCTAAGAACCCACAGAAATAAAACGTATAAAATAGAATTATTCTGTCTCAGAATTGCCGTGTGTTTTTTATTTTTGTTTTTTTCCTAATACCAAGTGATTTCAGTTAAGTTTAAAAGATTGCATCTTCGCTTGGTGCGCTCCTGTTTGGAGAGGAGTTGATGTTTATCCCAGGGTTACCTCGAGCTAACAGAGGCACAGGTTTTGAACGGGACAAGAAGCGGATTTTGGAAGGGACACCGGACTCGGTGCTGCGGGGCGGGGAGGGGGCTGGTGCAGGGGCAGGTCCCCGCTGCACCCCGGTGTGGTGGCCTGGGCTTGGTCCCTGTCCTGCTGGTGGCTCAGTGGAGACCGCTGTTGGCTCAGTCTGATGTGCTACAGCTGGTGCTGAGTCAGCATCTGACTGAAGCAGGAGGAGGAGGAGAGGGAAATTGCTGCTTTACCTAGTTCCTAAAGCAGAAATGATGGCATAGGATGGGATTTCTGCTCCCTCTTTCTCTCTGCTGGAGAGGCCCTTGGGCAGGAGATAAGGAGGATGGGCCAAATGAATTGTCTGCTCAGCAGCAGCTTTCCCAGCCACCGCCTTTCCTGGAGACGTCCCAGCACAGGCGGGCCCCAGCTGTGTGCAAATCTGAGGATTTTAGGGTGCATTGGGCTTGCTGCCATTCCTTTATGGAAACAACTGGTCCAGACTATTTGAAACAATTTTGGGTTGACCCCCAAGGAAGAAGGTTGCGTGGGTCTCTGTGGCAGGCAGGCTGGGTATTTACAGCCACAGGATGTGTGGCGTTTCATCACGAGGCAGGTGTTTGTCCCTAAAACACACCCAGGTGGATGAAACTAAGGGCCCTAAGTACATCTACTAGCATCACGTGCCTAAGCTGTTATGGTGCTTCTAATAAAACTTCTTTCGTTGTTTCTGTTGAGCTGGTTGTGGTAGGAACGATGCAAACCTATGGGGGCTGCAAAAAACAAGCTGTGGCTGAAATCCTGAACCTGTCAGAGCTGGTGGAGAGCAGATAGGACCCGAGTTTCTCCTTGGATCATGTCAACATACGGTGTTTTTCAGAACCTTTGCAGCCAAAGGTCTGTCCTGTTGCGTGTTAATAAATGCGCAGTTAATTGTGCCAACAGCATTTGCATGTGCAGGAATGAGTTTTGTGGGTAGCTATGTTTTGTTTTCTTCAGTCATTCCAGAAAAGAGGAATTAAGAGCTGTGTTTGCTGTCAGTACCGAGGGCAGCCGGCCTCGGCAGGTGTAATGATTTAAAAAATTTCTGTTCTCTGGAGGGAAAGATCCCCAGTCGAGGTCACTGCAGTGTTTTTTACGTTTTTAATATCTTCATCGTTATCATACCAATATCATTTTTGTTGTAGTTCGGCTGAGACGTCTTTAACAAATTTAAGATCAAATGTGTGTGTGAATATATATTTATACATATATATATATATTGCTGTATATTATTTGCATTAAGCAGTTATTCTTCCCCAATCTTCCTGTGTGATAGTGCAAATACATTAACTTCACCTACCTGGTATAAGGATATTAAAGAACACTCTCAGATACTGTCCTCAACACTTGCTTTCTCCATTCACAATCCCAACTTTGAAGATGAGACCTCGTTTTACCTCTGGTTTGTCACTTTCCTTAAAGCACACTTGTTCCTATCCTGGTGTCACTGCTGAAGCACAACCCGTTGGTCGATTATTCTAAGCAATGACTGTTTTGCATACTACCTTGCTTTGTTTAATTAATGTTTGTACGGAGATTTGAAAATATAAAGAGCTATATCATTGCTAAGTTTCATCATTGTTTTTGTATATTGATATCACTAGTGGCAGCAAAAAAAATAAGTGAAACGTCACAAAATACTGTGCGTGTCCTTAAAATGGTGGTTTTGGTTACACCCTGAAGAGCTAGCAAGGAAGTAAGCTGAGGGTATATCTCTGAAGCTGCCAACTTGATCTCTGAAATCGCAGCTTTTGCAAAGAGAAAAGGAGGGAGGGAGAGATTGCACGCTTGGGAACACACAGCACCGCCTCTCAGAGGAAGAGGGAGCGCCCGGGATGTGCGGGGTGTCTGCGGCTGGAAATGGGAAGCTCTGGAGATGGGAGCTGCCCTCCCTGCCCGTGGGCCACCGACCCGCTGCCTGGGTGCGGTGGGTGACGTGCGGTGTCACCTCTGGCCAGAGCGTGGGAGAGGGGAGGGTGGGAAAATACATGACAGGTCTGCAGCTCCGGCATAGACGCCTGGCCTGCGGCTGAGTGCAGGGAGGGCTGTGCGACTGCTCCTGCTTTTGGAAAATGGTGTTTTGCAGTCATTTACTCAAGTGCCAACTGGATGTGTCCCTAACTTCTAGGAACTTGTAGGTGATCACCAGGGTTTTCATCCGAGTGTGGATCCTTCGTTGATTTTGGATCCTGCATGTGGTCGCAGCTTTGAGCCCCGCTGCTGGGTTGGCTGCGTGAGCCCCGTGGGGTGCCAGCACCGCCACCACCTGGGTGAGAACCCAGCTCCCCAGTGCTGGGGACAGCAAAAGCTCAGCTGCCTGGTGCTCACCCTTAGTCAGTGGCTGTCCCGGCGAAGTGGGAGACCCTGGTCCTAAACGTGCTACTCTTGCATCGTGCTCAAGGGACACCTCTGTGGCAGCATCCAGAAACCACTGGCAGAGCCCTGGGACATTCCCCCAGCTGAAGTGCCCCGGTAGAGGAGTGAGGAGCTGGAAGTTCCTGGCATCCACTCAGTTGACCAGCCACAGAAATGTCCTCTCAGATCAGGGGCTGCAGCGACAGCTGGGGTAGGACAGGGACCCCCTGACCCCTCTGCATGCAGCCCGGCCTCCAGAAGCAGATGCAGAGCTCACAGACCACTGAGATGGTGCTCTTCCCTGCGCACCTTTCCATGCATGAACTAATGTAAGTTTTGATGACAAAGCCGACTACCATCTGGGCACTGTTCACCTGACCCTGCATGGAGGAAATTAATCCGAGAAAGGAGACAGATCCATGTCAGTTCAGCTCCACAGCCTTGTGGGATGGATGCGGATGGTGGCCTTCAGGCTGGTATTTGTTCTCCTCATCACCTGGTTTATCAGCTCAATTCCTGGTTGGAGAAGGAGCAAGATGGGAGATCCCTGCATGGGTGATGCACCCTTTTTGGAAGACACCTTGTAAGCTCCCTTGTAAGACCTTCCTTATGAACAACAGTGAAAGCAAAGACGAGGCACGTGCAAAAGAAAACTCTATCCATGTGAAAGTGCTTTCTGAGACAAAGGCTTGATGGGTACTGTCACCAACTGCATGCTATGGTCCCCAGCACAACCACAAACTGGATGATGCTGGGTAACGGGAACTGCTGGGAGGGGGAAGCAATGGGGCTGGCATGGCATGGCACAACCTACCCACTCTGCTCCTGGCAGTTTGCTCCAGGGCATGGCTCGTTTCTGTTTCACCAAGAAAGGCAATAGCTTTGTGGATGACGGACATGAGTTTTGAGCACCTGTGCTCACGGCAGTGGGCACGAGTGAGCTGGCTGGATCTGGCATCTGAGCTGCCGTGTGAAAACAGGGCCACATCCCTCCAGCAGATGAGGCCAGTGAGCGGAGAGCAATTCCTCCTCCTAGCATCTGCTTCTGTCCCCTCCACCCTCCCTGCTCAGCCAGTGGCACCATGTCAAGAGGCGCCAGACCCAAGAGCAGCTCCTGGCTAAGACATGTTTCCCCGCAGCCTGGTGACACTGGACTTTTTCCAGCCAGGTGACATTGTTACCTGCTGGGACCATCTTGGCTCAGGGACCTATTGCACCAAACTCAGCGGTAGGTACCTAGGGGAGGGCAGCGATCTCTTCTGGAGGCGTTTCCTTGTGCAATGAAAGCAGGATGGTGGTGGCTGGAGGCAGGAAGGGCAGGTGGGGAAGCTGTTCCCCCTGAAGGTGAAGCTATGTTTACTCGGTTTCCTTGACTTGGAAATTGGTGCCTTGTGGCAAATTCCTTGGTGAGACATATGGGAAGGCTATGGGAGAGGTGAGTCAGTAGCTTTTTGTGCACTGGCATATTACAGGAAGCACCAATCTACGGATACGGTAGGATGTCTTAATGGATTTTTTTTTCTGTATCCTTCCCTATCTCATCTCTATCACAGCCTCACCAAAAAGCTGGGCTCTGAATTTCATTTCCAGGCTTTGCAGATGGCCAGAATCACTGCGACTCACCCGTGCCCCCTGCCGTGGTCTGAACACGGAGGTGCAGCCCTTCAGTGCTGCTGCTGACCCAGCTCTTCCTGATGCGAGATCAGCCCAGACCTGGTGACCTTAGCTGCCAAAAATGTCACTTCTCTCTCTCCCATAGCCTGCACTGAAGTGGGGCCTGTAAAACCCCCAGGTCTGTGGCAGCCCTTGGCCCCTGCCCCAGCTCCTGCGGGGGGATGCGTGTCCCACAGGAGTGCTGGCTATGGCATGGTGAGGAAGCACCACGTGCTCCCTTACATAGTTCAAGGTAAGTGGTAAGCAGAAATTCACTCTCTTGAGCACGTGTGTGAGGATGCTTGCAAATGCACCTGGGTTCAGCGATCGGAGGTCAACAGCGGCCACCCCTGTGACCCCCCAGATGGGCAGGTCCTGGAGGGGCTGCACTCACTGCCCTGGGGAGCTGGCGACTACTCTGGGAGGTGGGATCCACTGGCAAGGGAAAATCTACCACCCTCAGAGGCAACCACTGACCATCAAGGTCAAGCTTGTCATTTCTGAATGTCACCGTGTCTCCAACTTAACACTCAGGCCTCCCAATGAATTTTGCATGTCAGCCAAAATTCAATATTTATGAGGACAACAAAGGTGTTTGGACATATCCATCTGCCAAATGTCATGGTCTAGCTAATGCCCACATTAGGGCTGTTCAAATAAAGATATTGCTTTGTAGCAACAGTAAACAGTGGCAACTATTTTAGGTGCTATGCAGGAATGGTTGCATGCCTTTTAAAAACAAGCAAAAATATTCCCAGGCAGGAGAAGCATCATCCCAAGCTTAGCAAGTGTACCAGCATTTGAAGTGGACAGCTTGCAGCGTCACTGCCACAGCCATGGGCACCACTGGGACATCTGCTGTGGTGGCAGACAGCCTTCAGAGCAACTTTTTTTGAACCTTAAAATAGCAAGATGGGAAGCCATTTGAGTTCACAGAAGGGCAACAGGGTGTTGGAGAGGGTCCCTGATCGGCCCTTGTCTGTGGGTCACCATCCCCAAGGCTGCTGTTGGCTGGCATGTGCCAGCATCTCCAGCCTGTCCCCGTGCAGGGACAGAGCTCGGTTTACAGCCGTGGTTTTGCTGGTGTTGCAAAGGCTGGGTCAGCATTTGCCATCCAGAAGAGCAACCTGATCTAGTTGAAGACGTCATAGAATCATGGAATCATTAAGGTTG
>NW_009199424.1:0-13271 GCF_000690835.1 Fulmarus glacialis | reverse complement strand
CCGCCCCGGGGCTGCGACCCGCCCGCTCAGCCGTCCTGGTCCCGCAGCACAGGGCAGGGAAGGTACGCAATGCTAGCTAGGGCGCTCCACGTTCTCGCCCTCAGGGCTGGACAATCGGTTCCAATGAGAAGTACCCCATCTATTGCATTATGTAAATAAGGTAATACTGGCAATACTTACACATTAACGATATATTAAAATACCTTTTAATAAATCTTTGCACATAATTATATAAAACTAGTATATATTTAATAATTTCCTATGAAATCATGCTTTCATGGGAGTCAAAGCATCGACCCATTGAACTCCCTATCCCACCTGTTAACTGGCAGTATCATCTGCTCCAGAGCAAAGTTTTTCTCTAGGAAACTCTTTTGGCACCAAGTGTTTTATGGCACCAAGCTCCAGAGGTTATCTGAACTTGGGAAGAAGTAAATCGACATGAAGTCTGCTACTTGTGTTTGACTAAAAGTCTGTGCAACTGCATATATAAAGACATGCAAACTCATTACCTATCTTCTTTCAACAGTCACTGGTTGCATACACTCCTGTATGTTGCCCAACTCTAGTAAGTTTGTACTCCTGTTTCTCTGCAATATTTTCATTCTTCCATGCCTCGTGACATTTCTATCACCACTATTTAATCACCTTTGCTTCTCTGTGTCTGGGACAGAATTCTATTTAATTGGTTCTACCTGTGCAAAAGGTACATAAAGCACTGCAGCAGCTCGGTGCACACAGATGAGTGCGTGGGATATATATACTCATTTATAATATGGAAAATATTTCATTTTAAAAAACCTGAGTTGCCTGTGAAACTTCATTTGGTGAAGTGACTCAATATGTTCACCTGTGACAGCAGAATTGAAAGAAGTGCTGTCAAGTAAATACACACTTAACATCACTTCAAAAGACATTTCACAAGGGACTATCCTCTGTACATAGTACTTTGTAAAGATAAAGCTCATTAGTAGCAATAGGATAGCTGAAAAAAGAATACTAAGTTCATTCCCCTTGCAAAGTAGGAAATGTTCTTTGCAGACCCCACAATTTTCAGTCCCTCATGCCCAAGCTGTGGTATTGGACAAATGGCAGCAAAATCTCAGCCCTCACTTCACTGCTCCTTGAAAAGGAGAGGACAACTGCTCCCTCCAGTGAATACCATACATTCCTAAACTCTTTCAGTTATACTAGAACTTAAGTTTGTAAAACAACCCGTGCTCAGTCCTAAATAACCCTGATACTCTCATAACACAGGAAGTAAAGGTTTAGCATGACATTGAATTAATCTTGATGTCACTCGGTTGTATAGATCTCTTCTACATTCCCTCTCAGTCGTATCTTTTGAAGATGTCATCCAAGCTGTCATAGAGAGGGAAGAGAAGCAGTGACACTAAGTAAATGAAAGTTATATCTTAGTTGTCTCAGTTAACCTGATCCAACTTAAGCTTCATATTTAAGATAGTATTTTTCAGTCAGGTTTTAAGAACTTTTCTTGCAAGCAGGTGAAGATGAAGTAATAACTAACACACGCTGGAAATAACAAAGGATGACTCAAAACCACACACACTTCAGAAAAACATCAGGCACTTCTGATCCCACCAAAAAGAGGCTTTTGTCACTTTACTTGGAGAAACAGCTGTATTAGGATGGCTGGACACAACTGAACACAAAGCAATGGAGCTAGATTTTTTAAGAGTTCTTTGTACTACCTTTCTTTTGGAAAACTAGTCACTTACAGGGTATGTCTTCCAAGGGCTAAATTCATTTTCTATGTTAAGCCTTGTATAAGAACTCTAATCACATCAATTCAAATCAGCAACAGCGTCACTTAACTGGGCAAGAATTTATAATAGGGAGGGAAGAATGCTCTGAGATAGCATCTATTGAAATTGAATGAGGCAGAGCAGAAATTTGCCTTGCATACTAATCTTGTCCCACTAGAAGAAGGAGTTATTTAAGTTCAGACCTTGGATTTTATGCACAGCACATCATCCATTTGCAGGTCCATGTTGTAAGCCAGCATCACCCTAATGTGCCTGTATGGCCCGAGATACTATCGCCTATTTCTCAGAAGAGTGTGCTAGCTGAGGTTCATCTCTGCATTGCATGGCTTCCGCTCAGAACTGGCCAGCATCCACCTGGCGCAAGGCACAGGCAGAGCAAGCTTGTGTCTGCCTGCTCGATACCATGCAAATGACCCCTTACTTTACAGTTCTGGTATGAAAGGGACTACACTGTCCAAGAATACAAGATGAACAGAATATAATTACACAGTAATACTAAAAAGACTATAGGTAGACGTTTCAAGATAGCCAATATATATCAGCTGAACTGCATTCATGCTGGTGGACTGAAGGCAATATGCATTAGGGAACATTTTATGATACTATTATGTTGCACAATGTTAGGATGGACTCCTGTTGAATTTTTATAAAATGGCTACTAGAATGAGACATAACCTCTATATAAACTGCAACTAATTGCCTGTGGCACCTGTGGTTGACCAGGATTTAGAGGCTTAGATACTTAAACTGTGAGCGATGATGTTTGAGAGCTAACTAAAGCCATGCACTTGCCTAGCATGCTGGCAGGTTGCTAGAATTTGGCCGACATTCTGTACTCCGTGGAAAATATCAACTCCATTAGCATGCATACAGCTCAGGTTCAGATGTAAACACAATTCCATTTCATTAGCTGCTTACCGGCTAAGAGTAAGGAGAAAGGCAAATTGCTGTGAGTTGTGTTTAACATTTTATTTCATTAATCTGTATTACTAACCTCTCATACTTTCCACAGGTGTGCAGAGTTTTAACGCAAACCGTGACTGCGTTGAAAACTGTGCAGAGTCAACTTGCACCTTACAACAATTAGTAATAGTGTCTCACTTTGAACATACAAGCAGTTTAGTCTTTGGATCTTCACCTTCTCGGTTTTACACAGGAAGTCTGTTTCAGGTCTTAAGACCCTTGAAAACCTCAGACTTTCTCCTCCCCTCCCCCTGCAACCCCCAAAAAACAACCCAACCAAAAAAACCCACAAACAAACAAGAGCTGCTTTTCGGGACAGTAGGCTGATGGTGTTTTCCAGATTTTACAAGACTAGTTCTTTTTTCAGACTGGTCAGGGATGGAGCAAAAAGCCAAGTTAGCAATAAGGAGTTGACAACAAAGCTGCAGTTTATAAGCGTTTTTTTCCTGTAGTGGTTGAGGAACTTATATAAGAGATACACTTCTCTCCCTCCATGAAAAAACAGTTACCAACACATTTTTTCTCAGACACAAATACTCTCATAGAGAAGTGCTCTAACTGACGTTCTCAATTACTAGCCAGAGATTACTTCACATGTTTGGCCAATGAGGACAGCTTACTAAGTTGCCACTCCTCTCTCCAACAAAGTTATTGCCTTGCCCAGTTCAGGCTACAGTCTTGAGAGTCCTATTGCTTATTCCCTCCTCACTCTGAAGAGTGCTATCTCTTTAGAAACACACCAGGTGCCAGTCAAGATTGCCATCCTTTCTGAAAGTACTACTAAAGTTACTGAAGTGACTGTTCCCCTTTCCTGACTGAAGCTGCCAATTGTCACAGGACAAGTGCCTTATTACGACATTGCTTGTTTCTCTTTCTCTGCAAAGATAAGCTGTAGGACATACATCATTGCAGTGTAACTATACTAGTGCTGGGGTGAGGGAGGTCTATCCCACTTAAAATTGTAATACAAAAGAGGAACAAGCTTGTGTATGTTGACAAGGACCAAGTCAGATAGGAAAACATTCAATACCAAGAACTAGCCGTCTTTCCTGAAAAAAGAAATAATCCACTATGCAGAATAAAACCCCTCAATGAATCATTCACTTTCGTCAAAACTGCTATTGAGGTAGGTGGCCAGAGGGCAATCTTACACTCCCAAATGTAACACAAGTTGTCTCAGAGTTTGAGTTTGTTGCCTGTATCAAAGAGTTGGAAGACTGACGAATCGGGCTCTTTGAATAATACAGTATTTCTCTTCATCTCATGTCTAGTTATTGAATGTTGGCCATGACAGCAGTTCTGCATGACTATATTTACCAGTTTTCAGAATATTGTAAGATTTATGGACAAAGAGTATTCTCTCCATTCCAAAACTGGAAAAAAAAATAATAGCAAAGCAACTTGGGCAAGGTCAAGTAGCAACTATTTCTTGCTAATCTAAAGACGCTAGCTTGTTAAAATGGCAGAGCTAAGCTTATTCAACGTGTGCGTGAGTATACTATGCCAACATCAATCCAAGTCCAACTGCTGTGGATAAAGTGTTCCTGTGTTAACCATTATAAACCTTTTCCAGTGCAACACATTTAGCCTGGCAAGATGCAGAGGTTATCAGTATAAATATGAACTGGAAATTCTCCACCTATTTTATAGCAGCAGCCAGGCTCTTTCTCTGAATTTGATTTTGTCTATGTCAAAAAGGAGAAATGGGAGAAATGGGCCTCACTAAACACAAAACTCCCCCTTTTCATTAGAAATCGATAAAGTCAAGAACTTTCCAAGTCTCTGTTGTTAATTTAGTCTTTTATACTTCTATATAATAATAGCATTTGGACAAATTTGGAAAGGGTAAGTGAGGACACATTCTATTTTGACTGAAACTGTGAAAAGGTATTATATTGTTTATAATGCACCTATCACAGTGGTATCTGAATGCTAAGAACTTTAGCAGACAGGCTTTAAAGGCAAATAAACAGAGAGGGTAATTTACATTCCTTTCTTAGGCATGCCATTTGGATGTACTGCTCTCTTTCCCCTCTCCTACAGATGTTAAGAAAGCAACTGCAGAGGAATCTCAAGTCCAGTTACTGCAATACTCTGGAATAATAAGCTTTCTGCAAGGTTTATTCTGTTCAAATGCAATTCTCGCTGATTACGGTGCTTTACGTGCAGTGAACTCCAGATCGTTTGCCCCACAATGGGAAACAGGGAAAGACCGCTATTTCTGATCTCAGTATTTAAATCATTCTCTTCCTTGTAGATAGGAAATAAAATGTGAACTATAAAATTTTAATTTAGTTCACATTAAAGTTCTTGAGGTGGTGGCTTTGAGAGAGAAGTGCTATGGTTTAATAAGTGATGCAGCCAGCCAAAACAAAAAACTATATATAAATCTTGGTTGGTGTTTTAAAAAAAGATAAAATCCTGTCTGTTCTGAACAGGACTAGTTTCTTTTCTAGGCTAGAATAGTATTTTGGAAGCCAAACTACTTTCTGATCAACATACCACACCAAATGTAGTCAAATAAATATAGAAATGGGCTATTTAATCTGGAATCTTGGCTGACAATGGCTAGCATTAGAAAATTAGCAGAAGACAATAGAAACCTCACATTTCAGAGATCAGATCTGGGCAATATTTCAGTAAAATTTGGACCTAGCAGTAAAAGCAGCAGAAACCCCACAAATACAGACACAGATCCCTGGTTATTCTGAGTCCTAATAGATCATCACTATGTCAGAAAAATCTACCTTCAGAAGTACATTTACAGCTGTACAAGTGTAAGGCAGCTGCTATGTAGGATAAGAATGTACTGATAAACGGGAATGACTACTGAGAAGAATTTTCTATTATGTTATTCCATAAGTTTCTATGAACATACTTAAAGAAAACCCCTCTCCCTCTACATAGCCGTGTTACACTCAATTTTAAGATGGCATGACTGTTTTTATTATTTGGAAGTGTCAACCAGTGTGGCTGTCTTTGGAAATTACACAAGGGATAACATCTGTTAGTATTGCTGTTCCAGTAAGAGTCATGGCCAATCCAGCTAAGGACCAAGTTCATGCTTTGCATTAAAGCTTACTGGAATCCTTAAGCCAATTCTCAATATTGTGAAAATGTATCAACCACCTATGCAACAACAACTAAACACATACTTGTGTATCACAAAGACGCAAAACTTAACCAAGCATCCCCTTAAAAGTCTGTATGATGAAGCCAAAACACCCAGTCCACAAACAACAAGACGACTTATAAGGTGTCTGGCATCTCAAGTCAGACAGCTAATATGCTGAGATCATGCTGACCAGTGCTGCCTAATTGCTTCCCTGTATTTTCCCTCCACCTCCCCAAATCCACACTGTCCTAAGCCTAGTCTACTCTTAAAAGTTTCACTAGCATAGTTATTAGGTGTACTTTCTACAATAGGAATATGAACATGTTTGTATCACTGTATTTTTATGCCAGTTCACCTCCAGTAGGAGGAAACAGAAGCTTCAAAAATTAAATGAGACACAAGAACCGGCTAGAAAGGGCTATGAAAACAAAGACAAGCAACCTGAGTATGACTATGGAATGGGAGCACGCGGAAGACTAATAAAAGGCTGATGGGATCAAACAGTGGCCCCAGGAATTGTTTTTAAAGCTGCATTTTGCATTAATATAAGCACAAAAAGACTCCCATCTCTCAGAGTCTGCAAAATGTTTGTTCTACTAACGAAGACAAAATAAGGAGAGCCTAGAGAAGAGCAGATCTGTGCAGCTGAATTAGGAAAGCTGTATCATAACAGAAAGAACTGACAGTGTTTAAATGCCAATTAGACAACAGTTTTGGCTTTCAATCCAAAGTAATTAAGTAATTGCTCCCCTCTTACAAAGAAAAGAGATGTCACAACCAGTGGGACTGGGTATATAAAAAGACAGATGACAAATTTCTGCAGGCCAGACACTATTGGTCTAGATAGCTAGTAGCCAGCTGTGAGGACAAAAAAAAGGTAATTCTTACATGTCACCTAGATATGAGGTCCTGGGGAAAGGCTTTCGCTAAAGAGAAATACCTTGACAGTGAAAGTGAATGACAGGCAGAATGACAGCACAGATTCTCTACAGTAATCAGAGAGGCGGTAGATGAAAGACCTCAGGTTCTACGGATGTTTCTGCAGCCAATTCATGAGAAAGTAACAAAGTGATAGGGTAGGGTAAGATTTCAATATTGACAAGGACACAGATCTCTGGTCTAAAGATAAATCTATGACTTGTCATCAGAGAGGGAAGCTAAATTTGTATTGGAAAGTAAGAATAGTCAGAGAAAAAACAATTCTCTAATGGAAGAGTGATTAGAGATGTAGAAATTCAAACAGCACAGCCATATAAGCCAAGCGAATGAATGCGACATTTCAGGAACACTATGCTGACAGTATTAAAAGCAAAAGCTAGAACAAGGAGAGGAGTGAAACACCGCTTTTGAATTTTGACTTGGAAAACATAATGGGAAACTTTCTGAGAGTTGTTTCAGCAACACTAAGGGAAGACAACAGATTGGAACAAGCAGTCACAACCAGTGGCACTGGGTATATAGAAAGACAGAAGACAAATTACTGCAGGCCAGCTGATACAGCTCAGGCCAGCCATGACGCTCAGAAATAGTTAGTTCATAGGAGGATATTCCACATTCAATTTCCTATCCAAAGAGACTTCCTGCACATGAAATACAAGCCACTGCTTATATTTAAGTAAAAAGACATTTGCTGTCTTAAAAAATATTCATCAACTCTGAATATTCTCTAGAAGGCAAACTTTTGATAACCAGATATTGGCAGACCTCAAAAGAATTCAAGTTGTTTTGAAGGGAACGCAAGAAAGGAAAACATAAAGAACTAATTTGTGCTAAAGTAGTGAGGAAAGAAAGCAGAAAATATTCTGCAAGAGCCAGAAGCAGAGAAGGACAGATAGTGTCCAACAGCAGAATCTCAGAACATAGACAGGTATCAAACAGAAGAGGTGCAGGTAACGTCCAAGAAGATTCAAGAGGGAGTAAACGAGCAAAAATACCCACATGTCAAAACCGAGTATGAACACTGGTTCCAGTGATAGAAGAGATTCCATAGTAGCCTTTTGGGGTATAAACCACTATGTAAACAGACAGCAGAGATCAGACATGAAGTCATCAGGAATTTGATACTATAAACCACAAATAATCCTGTCATTCTGTTCACCAACTTCTTCGACAAAAAAAGCAAACCCCCGAAAAAAGTCTGCCTCAAAATGAACTCACAAGTTGGCTGAGAATCCAGAAGGAAATATGGGCATGAGATATCTTCAATAAAAATCTCACAAAGCAGATGGCCATTTTACACTACACAGTTTATTGTCAACTAATACCACTGGATCAGACCCTTTCAAAACAAGGATTTTTTTCCTGAGAAGTTTTCAGTTTGACAAAACAAAATAATAATCCCACTGTCCAACATTTTCTCATCTGAGAAACCCAATTTTCCATCAAAAGAGGTTTAGTATTTTTTTTTACTCAGCAGTAATAGAAATTTAAGACAATTTTTTCTTTAGTAAAAACAGAAGACATGCTCCAATACGACTGCAATATTAACCTAATTCTTCAGTTTTTTCTTCATTCAAGAGCTCACGTTAACATTACTGTTTAAAAGGAGATACTTAAACCAAAAGAAGTAACAAGAGACACCTACAAAAACCAGATGGTAACAGGAACAAATATGCATGAAATACAAGAAATTTGTTTATCCTATACAACAATTTAGGACAAGAAAGTAATGTGAAAACTGGAAATGTGTAAGTCATGAACAAAAACCAGACATACCCCAAAAGAGTTAGAATAGGCCTTTAATACATAAAAAAAGAGCTGCATTTAGTATCATTATCCTAAATTGAAATTTATGAGACTGAAACATTATGTAGCACAAGGTGTTTAGCAAGCTAATAATCCTAAACTTGAGGCAAAAACTCCATGGTTAAGTTTCACCAAAAGGCAGTAATGGTTTTGCTCTAAGGAAGCCCTGATACTCTCTAAGGGGGTAAAATAAAGCCCTGGTTAGGGGGGAATACTGAAATAAACTACTCAGCCCTAAAAAAGGAACCCTTAAATTGGGAAAAAAAACAACAACAAAATCTCTGAAGAGGTGTAAGGCTTAACATGATCATGTTTTTAAATTATTTTGCTCTTCAAATTCAGAATATAGTATAAATGTATTTCACATTAAGCCTTCATGGCCTTCTATATAATATTTAATGCTTCATATTACATCCACAAAATGCTATGCACTGTATTTATACAGAGAGATTAACTGTAATTTGTCTAGGACAGCACCTAATTATTCAAGACAGATAGGGAAGAGCAGGGAAGATGTAACATTCCTATCTCACAGCATTATCTCCATTCAACAGAACGAATGAATTAACAGAAGCAAGTAGTGCTTGCTCTTGTTACTCATGAAGAAGCTATTGGGAAGAATCATTATTTGTATAGTATTGCTCTATACTATTGCTGGTTCTATGAACTCAGCACAGGTTTAGTAGCAAGCATCACAGGCATACTGAAAATTATATCCGTATTGTTTTAATTTATTTTGCACTTTCTTTGAGGTAACAAGTGAACACCCACTAGGTTGGAAAGGAAACTCCAAGTTGTTATCAGTCCATTGCAACTAACCTCACCACACACACACTTCAGAGAAACCGCTACTAAGACTACAGTCTTGAATCCACTCATGCAAGCAAAGGTTTTTAAGAAGCCTTCAGAATTTTATCGTTATCATAAATATTTCTAGAGCACCTACTGAAGATTCAACCACTAAAGCACTAAACCACAGGGATAAGCGAGTAAAGAAGATTCTGGTCTTGCAATCTACTGAAGAGTTGCACCCTTGCCTTCCTCCTATATTGCTGATAATATTGAGGAAAAAACTTTGTTTTTATTTAGGATCTATCTGTGTGAGAAAGAAAACAAATCTCAGGCCCTAATTAGTCCTCCATCTTCAAGTCTCTTCATAGCCCTGACAATGCTAGGAAGATACTGCCTTCATGCAACAGCCGTAGACTTTCTAGACAAATAGATGAAGGCTGTCTGCTGAGCTGCTTGCAAGCCCACTGCCAACAGCAGTTGCCACTGGCTTACTATCAATCCTTAAGTGCCCGCTGCCTTTTAAACAGTTTGCCACCAGATTGGTACAAGCGCACCCACCTGGCAGGAAGGTGAGAACACCTTCCAAAGCTGCCCTTCAATTTACCCACTAACACAACTGTCTGTCTTTCACCGTGCTACCATCAGACTTAGCCTAATGGGGCTGTATTTGACTCGTCATTAGTTACCGAAATGAAGCTCCACAGCTTACTGCACAGCATCTGTGAAAAGAAGTCATCTCTATACTGAAACACAGTCCCTCTGTACAATCCTATTTCCATTTCTCAGAGTTTCCACTTGCTTGTTTCATGACTTCCAAAGCTTTTGAATACATAATTAAATGGCTACAGTTACAGATGAAACAATTAATTGTTTGTGAGGACAATTGGGTGTTTTAGGAAGATAAGAAGGACTGATATTAGTCAGAGCTGGCATCATCTGGGAGTGTCTGGCAACCCATCTGCAACCCATCTGCTATTTCTTGCTTCTTCCTCACCAAGTAAAACATTGAGGGGGTTTTGCTAAGATAGTTGGAACAATGTCCTGGAATGCATTACTCTTCCCTGCTTGATGGCTTTTTTTACTAGATCAGTTTACAAGTGGATATCTATTATTTTTAAACTCTCAGCCCTAAAATTACAACAGAGGAGCTTGAAAGTCAAGCTATGATCTTTTTTACTCATTTCTTAAAAGTCACAAAAAGAAATCTGCAACTGGAACTTATCTAACAATAATAAAAGTGGGATCACATGCCCACAATCTCCAGTAAGAAATTACTAAGAGAAACATCTTTGCCAGTAAATCTATGACTCAGTCCAAGCGGCCAGACTTTTTAACATGCACACCTTTGTGCATATTGAGTTTTTGCATGTCCAATATGAATGCTAATTGTCATTCACCTGGCTATGCATGCATGCAACTACTCAGTCAACATACATGATTTTACAGCTTAAAGGCTTTGAAATCCACCTCAGTTTAATACATAAAAATGCAAGCCTGTCACACTCCCAACTATTAACTGTTAAGTAAAACTGCAGCAGATCTTATGACTAATTCTAGAGCACTTTGATCATCCACAAGACACCAAACGTTATTTCTTAAAAAGCACTACTTGCTCTCTCTGAAATAAACTTCTGATTAAAAGGTTACTCACAGTTGTTTTAAACTCTGTGCACCTTCAGTTCAGTTCTATTCTTACACAGATGCCTCTAGTTGTTACTGACAGGAGACACGGCTAAAACAGAGCTTGTCAAAAGATTTTGGTCTGATGTGGAAGTACACTGTTCCCAAACACCTCTGTAATACCTGAAGAGGTGATTCCTGGTCATTTTTAAAGCAACCAAAAGGAAACATCGTAGATTGCTATGGATAATAATGACTGAGTATCTGGTGGTATTGAACTCCAAAGTTAATTAAGACACCATTATGTCCTTTCCGTAGGATTAGTTGTAAGAATGGGTGCAGAAAGTTATAAAGTAAATTTTAGAGGTATGCACCAGTTCAAGCAGTTAATCCTAATTTTCTTCTAAAACACTAGCAGTAGAGGTTATGTAATCCCTTTCAAACAGCCAGATATCAAGTTAACCCAATTTTCTTCCATGAGACAAAGAAGGAAATGACTGTGGCTTCTGATTTTGGATAAAGCCGTGATGAACTCATCTCAAAATTCCCTTGGTATCAGTAGATTCCAGCATATTTTTTTGGCCTATTCAGCACCATTCCTGTGCACAGCCATATATGTATCTATCTGTTACCCCTTCATAGAACTGGGACCAAGTGGTCCACTGGCTGTAGTCTGTTCCTGGCCAACTCAAGATATTTCAGATGCTTAAGTATCCTCTTGAGGACATTTTAGTTTGCAAACTTTAGTTTGCAAGCTTTTCCATAGTTATATTTTCACTAAAGAAAGTAAACAGATGGCCTTTGCAACGGCTTCAAATAACACAACTCCAATATGGAGGTTTTATTTCACTTAGCCAGAATCTAGATTTTTTAGCATGGTGACTTTGGTAAGATGCCTTAACAGTCAACAGATATCAACAGTCAGCCTAGAGCAATGGGGCATTACTCTCCTTATTCAGAGAGGATCCAGAATCATACTCTCAGTCTTCTGTGCAATTCCAAGTCTAGATGTAACAGACTGTCAGCGTTTACCTGACTTCAGGCTTGAAATAGTTTTAAAAGTAAGCCTGAAGAGAACTAAGTCACAATATTACTCATATACATAAGTATGCCTCAAAGGAATTTTCAAAATAATTTCCTATGTGGCTGTTAGCTTGATTGGTAGAAACTTTTTATTGAAACCACATTGCTGAGCCTACACTTGACAATATTTTTTTTCTGCTGCAAGAGATAAAAGTCTTATAGCTGCTAATATAAATGCTGAAACAGGAACTTGCTTTTAAGTGTGTCAGCTGGCTTTCCAGATCAAATTCCAAGCAGCCAACACTTTCACAAGAACAGCCTTTTCTGTCAATAAAGCTATTTCCACAAAATTGCTTTTAATAAGTAAGAAAAAGACAAACAAAACACCCTCTGAATTAGGCTGACCCAGTTTATACATTTTGAATGGTTTGCTCTCTGGTCTGTGTAACAAGAAATATTTTTTTCATTCAGGGTCAGCCCTGCATAGTTCATTTAACAAATTGCAACATCCCTATGCTCAAATCCTACTATCTTTCTGGAAAGACCTGAATACTGAAAGAAGACTTTTCATAAACTTTCTGAGCTTACATACTATTATAAACTGCCAGAAAGTTGTTAAGCAGACCTTATTAAGAGACAAATTAATATCTTATCAATTTATGTGCATCTATTCTCTAATCCAATCTAGAAATTCTGTTTTAAATAATTGCCCCAATCACCAATCAGACAAATCAGGCAGCATCTGATCATCCCATAAAAAAACTACATACTGAAGGTCTGACTGAAGCCAAAAAAGATTAAAAGACAGATTGAACGTAATAGTTACTGTGAGACACTGAAGGAGTTACTGTTATTTGAAAAGCTGGACCAAACAGCTTCCCCACAGTATTAAACGATGGCACTTTTAGTTTTCAGACCTTACCTCCTGCTTAGGCCTAAAGTCTGGGTTTGCAACCTATTAGCCTGCTTCAAAACATCTGTCTTCTAAGATTAATAGGACTGCAGGTCTGACAATAACTTTACCAAATGCATAAAATCCACCTGCCAGGTATGGTGATGTCCAGTTAGGCTTCATTTAGCAAAATCAGGATCTGAATTAGCCTTAGCATTTGCCTTTCTGGCTTACAAGGTGTAAGCCATAAACAACATACTAGCAGTCTGTCAGTGACAATCCTACTGCTAGAGTTAACCTGGGTTAACGGGTTCATGGAAGGCAGGTCCTGCTT
>NW_009199423.1:2815-3241 GCF_000690835.1 Fulmarus glacialis | reverse complement strand
TAAGGGAATGATATCTCTGTGTGTGTAAATATATGTATATATATATAAAAACAAGAAAGATGGTGGTGATTAATTGGAATGTATTGAAAAAAAAATGTGAGACCTAGGCATGACGTAAATGGTATAGAATAAGGGGTGGATACTGTCCTGGTTTCAGCTGGGATAGGGTTAAATTTCTTCCTAGTGCTGTGTTTTGGACTTAGTATGAGGAGAATGTTGATAACACACTGATGTTTTCAGTTGTTGCTAAGTACCTTGCAAGGACAACTATCCTCTGCTAGACTGGGAGGGAGCACAGCCAGGACAGCTAGCCCAGCTGGCCAACAGGGTATTCCATGCCATGTGACATCATGCTCAGTATATGAATGGTAGGTGTGATCCAGGAAGTACCGATTGCTACTTGGTTATCGGTCAGCGCGGGTGGTG
>NW_009199423.1:0-2676 GCF_000690835.1 Fulmarus glacialis | reverse complement strand
GGGGGACTGAGCGGCTGCATGGTATTTGGCTGCCTGCTGGGTTAAACCATGACAGCTTCCCAACAAGAATGTTAAGCTTAGCAAAGTCGGAGGATCACAAAGTTTTTACCACACTCTGATATTTCCACTCTTATTTTGAAAATTATATCCATATTTTCTTGTTTATGAACAAAAAATCATTCCCTTTGCTTTATATGAAAATAAATGTGGGTTGTCTGTCATCAGCAGTTTACAAGGACAAAAATTGATCCAGAGTTACATTAGATACTTTACTCATTGCAAAAGAAAAGCGCTGTTTGTTTGGAACTGCATAGCCTAGTCAACTAATTTGAATAGTTACGAATATATCCTGATGTTTTTTTGTTCCGTAGTTTTTTCACTTCTTTCAAATAATTCTAGCATATCCATTGATAGAAGTGGACTAACAGTGTTTCTTATTTTTCAGAGTTATATCTTTTTATTATCAACAATATTAGCTATTAGAATTTTCAATAATTATATGTAGTAACATATTTTACCACTTTTGTTGTTGTAGCTTTTTTTTTTCTTTTTTCTTTTTTTTTATTCTCTAGAGTGTTGGAGCTTTCTGTTTTTTTTTTTTTTTTCTTTACCTTTTACTATATTTTTTTCAGGTTTTGCATTCATTCCCATTTTATCAAGCTTGACAACAAATTCTAAAGTCACAGGTTTTATTGAGATCAATTATTACTATATATTCTGAAATGTTTTAATCAGAGCATCATTGATTTAGATACAATACAAGCAAACAAAAATTACAGTTGTATCAGAGGTATTAGTCTAAGTTGTCAATGAGATGTTGTTAGTAACTGGAAAGGTGAAATTAGTATTATCTATACTATCCCTCAACAGTAGAAATCCAACACTTACAGTATCCTGCTCCTAATCTTACAGATAGACTGGTTAAGAGGTAATTTACATCTCACATCAAATTTTTAGTTTATTGTAATGTGAGAACTCTCACAATTTCTATGATTATCTATAAACTTTACTTTTCATGTCTGCCATTTTTAAAAGTCTGCTGCTGCTGAAGGTTCTCTTGCTTTCTTGCCCTGGTAGATTTTGATTAATCTTAATACATATTTGAGTTTTATTCCCACATTAAAAGTCTATGTGGTCCTTGATGTGTAATAAATTACATGTAGGGTAAATAGTCCTCTAAAACCTTCACAAGTAGTTATGTACCTCAGGGTTACCTGTAAAGTCTAGTTATAATAAGAAAGATGATGCCATTCAACAATATGGACCTACTTTAAATGAATATTGCAGCTCATGGAACATATCCTGCCACAGCCAGAACAGATGATTTCTGATTTCTAGTGCAGTGCTCTATTCCCAAGATCATGTACAGGATACCAATGCTATTAAGGGCCTATGAGTATCTGAGTTAATTATTGGTCTAGCTTAGTGCAGCTTTTTATTTAACTGTGTTACTGTTTCTGCTTTTCCTGTTACAAGCTAATAATTTTCATCAACTGATTTCTTTTAGGTGTCACAGCAGAGAAGGGATTCTGAAAGAAGGAAATTCCAGAAGTCATATAGTCTGACTGAACTAGGGTAAATGAAATACAACATGGCAAGAAGCACAGTAACTTTTGTGGGACAAATAACGAGACTGATGAAACTTGTCGTCCTTGGCACAGCAGTGGTATAGTACAATGCAAGAGGTTGGAAAGTTAGGACAAGCGGAATTTTGAACAGTGCTGGGCGTCGGAAGAAGCCCTTTGGGTATATGTCAGTGAATAGGAAATTCTCAGTGAAGAGACTCATCTCACATACAAGTGAGATGAAAGGAACAAACAGAGATACTCTTCGCAGCTACATTTTGAATATCTTGCACAACTTGACAGCCATGGCTCTGGAGTCTAGAGAAGATATTGTGGGAGACAAAGTGGAAAAGAAAGGGACCAGAGACAAAAATTATTGGCTAAAAAGAAGATTATAGAAAAAGAACCTTTGGTGTTCAGATGCTAATGGGATGTATGAGCTGAAAGGGAAAAAAGTCAAGGATGCCCAATAGGTGTAAAAGGAAAAATGGGGGGTGATGAGAAAGATCATCATAGGGGGAAAGGGAAGAATGTTGAAGTGAAGATATCCAAGAAGTGACTGTTGATGGTCAGTAAGTGAGCACAGCTTCAGGTTCTGATCCAAGACAAACAAGAGGAATAAATGTATCTGAGACAAACTGAGTTCACACTGTTAAATAGAGAGGGGCTGTTGTAATATAGAAAGCTGTAATTCTGGAACCGCTGGAATTTTCCATGGGAAAGAAATCTGTGTTGGCAGGTCCATATATGTATCTAGCTAATGATACATTTCAGATAGGTATATACCGTAGAGTTGGTTTATACATTCATCTAAGTGGAATGTTGCCGTGATATTTGAATTACTAAGATGACTATTTATACTCTGCTTTTATACATTCCATTAGTATTTATAAGAGTTACTCAAATAAATTTAGATGAAAACGTGAATAAAGTCCCTTAATATTATTAATTAAAGCATAACTAGCCATGCAGTTCTTCAAAAATATTTCTGTGACACTGATATTTTTACACTTTTAACCATCCTTTATTGGATGCGGGGAGGGGTGGGGGGGAGAACATTGCCACCAAAGATAAGGAAAAGTCTGAGGTACTTAACGCATTCTTTGCCTCA
>NW_009199422.1:0-10432 GCF_000690835.1 Fulmarus glacialis | reverse complement strand
AAGTGCAGGACCCAACACTTAGCCTTGCTGAACCTCATACAATCAGTCTCGGCCCATCAATCCGGCCTGGTCTACAATTCAATAGATTTCATTAGAAAAAATAAGCTCCAATTTATTAAAGACATGCTTTTGCTAAATAAATCCATTTAGTTGCATTTGAACATTGCATCCCATAAATCCTTATCCAGTTTTCCTTCAGTCCCTTCCTTTAAATAATAAGATTGAACAATAAACACTATCCATATGTTCTTAATTTTATGCATATTTCAGTTAATTATGTTACGTCTTTGGATAACTTGTTAAATTTTATTTTTGAATGTAATTATCTTCTTATAATTTACACAGAAGATGACTCAGAAAGTAAGTGAAGTATCTGTGCTAACGATGTCAAATTATTTTTTGTGTGTCTCTGAAAAAGCTAGAAATGGCCTGAAGTATCTATTCTTACGGTATCTTAAATCAGGCAAATGGTAAAAGTGAAAGTATCAGTGTAAGAACCAGGCAGACACTATGGTTATTTATTAAAATCATCAAGTTATCTAACAGGTTATTTGCATTCTGCATGAAATGATCCACACATACCCTTCAAAATTTTTAAGGTGGAGAAATAACAAATCTTGCAGCGTTTCTTATGGGCTATTTTTTAGCTTTTACAACACTGGCATCAGAATTATTTTCCTGCTAAAACCTTGAAAAAGCTGACTACCGAGATTTTCATTCCATTAAAACTGAAACACTGGCACACAAACATGTATTTGGTTAGAGTTGGAATAAGTGCGAGGCTAGCAAATGGAATCTGTAAAATGACCAAATATCATAATTTTCTTATGCTAATCTTTTATTTGAGAGGCTGTAATTTGGGAATAATATCTTCGTCTGTGCCAAGCACAGCAATAGCTTCTCAGATGCTAAAATCTGGATTAGAAACTCTGCTCTAAATCACTAGTGTTAATAAGACTGGCTGTCTCACATTCTCGCATTAGGCCAGTAAAGATATTTGTCCAAATCAAAAAGGTGGGGCTCCCATGGTAGGAGAAATAGAAACAACAGGGCTAGTGGCACCACTTCAGCATCAGCTAGAGATTATTTTCTGCAGCTTTAGAAGTAAAAAGTGTAGCTGTTGTGTGCTGATGTCAGAAAATGACCTCAACTCAAACTGCCACCGTCCTGAGCAGGAAAGGAGTACAGAGGGAGTGTATGCAGGAAGAGTCTAAAGAAATGAGTCATCATAACTCCGTCTCTTAATATTTGGGAAGTTGTTTTGCAAAATTCAGATATTATTTTTCTGGAAGTGAAGATAAGTTATGTTTCAGTTACTATGCTCTGATCAAATTCCAGATTGGGTAATGCTGCATTCAATTTATCCTAAAAATAATAGGATGGATAAATATTAGTTTGTTGTGAAGTCGATCTAAAATGGAAGATTTTTGTTGAAATTTCTCATGGCATTTGTGCTCAGAGGCTAATTTCACGAAGAAAAACCTATCCTCTTATCTGCTGACATGCTCTGAAGTATTTTTTTACAGTTATTGATTATTATCTTTTTATAACTGACATTTACCTTGTTTTTCCTGGCATCTTTACACTACTTTTTACTGCTTTAAAAATATTTGAATAAGAAACAGAACTCCGAAAAGAAAAAAGGAGCCCCAAAATGTCACTGCTGTAATTCAAAGTGGTAAATGCAATGTAATGCAGAGTTAATTGAGATATCTAAAGAGATATCCAGTCAAAACCATCCATGGGTCCTAAGCCAAGAAATCCATGAATGTTGTTTCCACAAAAGTAGGTATTTTCAAGGAAAGGAGTGACTTCCTCAAAGCTGAAAATAGCCTCCAGCATTAGCACCTGCTCAGAACCTGCCTCTTCTTTAAACTGTAATCTACTAATTTAAACTATGATAATTTGTGTTTACAGGTCGTAACTGACTAATATGTAGGATTTGTTTTCTTTTTTTCCATTCCTTCCAACATTTATCATTCATCTATTACGTCGTTTTCCTTAGACTATAATTTATCTGTAGCAATGACTGTATTTTTTTTCTGGATTTGTACAGTCAGCCTCAGTAGCCTGTAGGCATTAGTGTTACGTAACTATTCAAAATAAAAATAACGAAATCACCACCAAATATTTATTAAGATAATTAATAAATCACACAAGACAAAAATACTTACTTGTTATGAGAATAGGAAATCAACTAATAAGGGTATGTAACAGAAATAATATTTCCTTAATAAAACCTTACTTTAAAAAGATTTAGAATGTGGTAATGGTAAGTGGCTGAATATGAACTGGTAGTTCACGTTGGCTGAACCCTGACCGAAGAACAGTAAATACAGGAAATACTAATTCATTAATACTAAAGTGGTTTTTCAGGGATGTTACATGCAATTTTATTTAATGTCCTCAGTAATTACTTGCAATAAGGTGTGAAAGCACATTAACTAAATCTTAAGAACCCCAACCTCAACAAAAGAAAGTACTGTAAGAGTTCGGAAATCTGGGCAGAATATAACGCATGAGGTTCAATCTGACTGGTGAAAGACTAGGCAGATGGGAAAACACTCAAAACAGATTAGATTAGAGACTGGAAAGCAATCTCAGACCTGTCTGAAAGATCCAGAAGCTGCTTCTTGGGGTATGTTTGGACACTGCTCTCTCTCACCAAGACGCTGCTATGGGTAGTCTTTCCCGCCGCTTATTTGCCCGTTTGTGCCCACTGCCATTCCACACTCATCTCTTTTCTTCCCTCTCTACCTCACTGCAACATTTGCTTTTGAATTAGTTTGTTCCTATTTCTTCTGTCCTCCTACCTAGGAGCAGAAATAGTGGCTTATGATTCTTGCATCAAGGCTAACGTATGCTGTACCTAGTAAACTGGAGTAATCAAAAATAGGTAGGTTATGTAAAGAAATGAACCTGGATTCCTCAGATACATATCTGCAAGTTGTAGAACCCCCAAAATAAATTGTTTGATCTATTTATTTATAAAAATTAACAAAAACCTCTAGGAATTCTTTAAATGCAGGCCTGCCTTATATTTTCTTTAACACCATAAGTTGCCTCTGAGAAGGTGCGAAAAGAGATCAAGTGTGAATACTTGAAGTATTGGACAAACCTGAAGAAGGCCAAATGAAAACCATAAGCAATTTAAGAGGAAGAGGAAGATCTCTTTCTTAGCCCATCAACCTAGTTAGAATACAGTACTTACTTAATACTTTGCAAATACCTTCCAATGTTAAAGATCCTTACATTCTAATGGAAAATAGCTACAATACATATAACACAAATTTCTACAGCTAGACCTTATTAAAGAAGTTAGTTTCATTTTCCCACTGATATTTTAGTGAAGATATATAGCACTATATCAAATGACCATCTTAGGAAGTGAAACATTATTTCTGGCTGAGAAGAAAAGATGGTCTTACCTTTATTTTTCCAAGAAATGCCAAATCTCAGAATTTAGCCACTGGATCTTTTGCTCTCATGAAAACAAAAAGGCTGCATTTCTAGCAGAAAATGGAATTGGTAAGAAAAGTTTCTCCTTGGGAGCTGAAGCTTCTTCAAGACTGAAGTTTCTTCAAGATTCTCTCATTCTTTGTTCCTGTGTCCAAAGCTTCCCAAAATTAATTGCCGTAGACAAAGATAAGTACATATTCAGATATAGACACATTTTTCCAACCTAAGAGCAAAGAGACGTAGGAAAAGCAGGATGGAACATGGGTTAGTCCACAAAACCTAACATAGACCAAAACTACGTTTAAGAATATCCTTTAAGTAATATAAGTTTCAAAAATTCCATTTATTCTTTTATCTGCATGCTTTAACTAAAAGGGAAAAATGGGTCTTGTTGAGATTACTGCATGACTAGTGCAGTCTTCAGTAGACACAGGATGACTGTGCCCAGGCTAACAGGAGTGTTCTCATCTGTCACTTAGGGAACTGCACAGTGTATCATTACTCCCCACTGGATTTACTGTCTTTAACCAGGAATAGAAGTTAATTCAGTCTATATTTGCATGAAAACATGGATACTTCTGCATGTCATTTATCTTAGAGAATGTTGGTAAAGTGTTTTTCTTTCTGTGACAAAATGTTTCTTCCATCTCAAGCAATGTAGTAGCAGAAAAAGATAATTTCTTCTCCAGGTTCTTTGATTTAAAGATTGCATCATTATAAGAGCTGACCAAAGGTTGGCTATGGCTTCCTCAGTCTTTCACGCTTTAATAATCTGAGTATCCAGTTCATTAAATTTAAATAGTTTACTTACAGCTTGCAAATTTCAGTCTTTAGCCATTGAGATTGAGATGAGATGTCTTTGAGACATTTATTCTCATTTGAACTAGATATATTTCTGGCTCTTTTCATACTTTTTAATGTTGTTATTTTGTCTTTATTCCTTCAGAAGAAAAGAAAAAGAAGACATCCCTCTTTTTTAGATCTCTGCTCCTGCCAAAGCAGCCCTTAATAATATTTTTCTCCAAATGTAGTGAGAATGAGCAGCCACCGAAGAAACTCTGTAGACAAAATAAAGAAAGTCTGGGTAGACACAGACTTTCAAAGAGAACACAGAAGGTGGGAAAACAGAAAGCGAAAGCTTTCTACTAGGCCACTGCTTCTCTTATTTATAAAGATAAAAGATCTCCAAGTACTCCTACAGAAAATATATTTAAAATACTAACTTAGAATTTACCTAGTACTAGTTACTATTAGTCTAGAATTACATTTTCACAAAGATACAACAAGTGATACCACAATTAGAGCTTGTGTTTGTTTAATAACGTAACGATTTTTTGCTAACAGCGAACTCTTTCAATGTCCTGGTCATTTTGAGTAAGGGACTGACTCAGCACATCTTACTGTGGTGCATCGCTACTGGAGAGGCTCCACTGAAGACATCTGAAAGCCGTGTCTCCAGTACTACCCTCAGGGGATCATGACTCTCATACTGCCACCAGTGATACTTACCCACCAATGCGTATTTTCCACTGAATGCAGCTTTCCCTGAGGGTGCATAGGGGATTTCCTCATCCCTTTGCCTATTGGGTGCATCTGGATACTGCCTCTGAAATAGCATTGTGGCTGAAATCTGATCTCATGGTCAGATACAGTGCAAATAAGCAAAATGGGTAAGTAAGTGCTGTTGCTTGCAGGCTTTAAAATAATATGTCAGGGATACTATAGCTTCCTAATAAAAGACTGATCGTTAATACTAAGCATTCATACGACATTTATGTTCAAAAGAGCGGGTGTAACTTCTATCCAGTTGTTAAAATATTTGCCAGTTTGCCAAATATTGAGGAAATAATCTTTAATGTGTGTTGAGGAATTAATATTTAATGTGAAAATTGTTAATAACACTAGCAGTGCAGGTAATTTCAATAAATCTGTATTTTGAATTAGAGCACAAGGAAGTCACAAAGAACCTTTTTTCCCATGTAACCCTATCACCTAGTCTCCATCTCCCTATTTATTATATCCTACGTATGTTTGTACTGGCTGTATCTCCAATGGATAAGGGATGCAGCTTTGTACCTACTAACTCTATACATCATGGTAGTATAGTAGTATCAATGGTAGTCACCAAAATTGAAGGAAGGAGGTTGGCAGCATTGTGAGCCCTTTGTCCTGAATTTATAATAGGTCTAGGCCATGTCAGATTAATTTCATTACAGAATTTCAATTAGTAACTCATCTCATATAGTTTTAAGCATCTTTTTTCCGTATAAAGCAGATATTTGCAATACATTGAAAAGAATGTTTTCCTTTTTCTTTAATCTAGTGTCTTTGGTTCTCACCCCAAGACTAGAAATTTCCGTAGGCAGGTCCAGATTATATAGTTTTACTGTAGTTGAAGGTGATGATAAAGAATTATTTTGGCTGATATCATGTTGACCAAAATTGGTTTTATTTGGGGTAGATTATCCTGATTCAGCTTCCAAGCCTGAATCATAGGTAAAATCTCAGGCCTAGTCAGAGGTGATTCCTGATGGACAGACTATATATATTTTTTCCTGTGGGACTCTTTCCTGAACTCTTCTGCCTATATGGCCAGCATTTATTTTAAGACTGGTTGGAATATCCTTCAAATTCTCAGAAATTATATTGCTTCAAAAAAAGCTAACTATATCCTCATGCACTTAAGCTCCCTTGCAATGTAATAATGAGCTGGAAAAGATAGTTGCATAATATTGTCACGTTGTCCCATGGCAAAATGTGTTGATTCCATCTGAAATGTGATTTAGAAAAGAAATGGGGCTATTCAATATTAGACACTCTTATAAAGACCATTATAGGATGATACACCAGTGATAGCTTCAACTAAGTGAAATGTCATGTTAGAGACAAATGCGAGACAATGAATGGAAATCTTGGGCAACTATAGGATATTTGAAGTGTTAAGTGATTATAAAAATCTTAACCCAATTTTAGATTAACAAGAAACAGCATTATCCACAAAACTGCTTGTCCAGATTCAGAATTATTTGTCGCATGTTCCCCATACTCTAGATTCAACTAATTCCTAATGCGTTTTGTACTCAAAATCTAAATGTGCTGACACATGAAACACTGGAACATACACCAGTATCCATTGTGGAGGTGTTAAAGAAGTCACAATACAATATCAGTTAGCAATATCTAAATGCATCGCAGTATCGATTTGCTTTGTAAAAAAAAAATAGAAAGCTCAGTTTGTAAAAAGTAATACTCTTTTCTGAATTTTTCTATGGAACTTATGAAAATGCATTTGCAACACAAAATATTGCTTATGAACCTAAAAAGAAATAACAAACTAAACTCAGAAAACTGAATCATTAAGAACCATGCAGCTGGAACACTTACTTTCCTAGTCTTACTAAGCCCCAGAAACTAATCAATACAAAATATGAAAAAATAAACTTTGTATAGCACAAGATTAATGGATTGTATTTAGACTTTGACAGTTGTCTAGGAAACTGGAAGGGAAAAAATTGGAACTTCTGGCTGAGAGGCTTACACACAATTCTCAGCTGAATGTGATCGTTACTACACAAGGAGGAAAATGCACAGAAAGTCAACATGAAAATAGAGTGCTTCATACCTGTGGTTTAACACAACCTATGAAAAATGTACATGGATTTTTCCAAGGCGTTCATTCAGGCATCTTGGAAGTGTCTAATAAATCTTAACCAAGCCCTAAGTTTGGAATGTTTTCCAAATGGATTATGGAAGTAAGATTTTGATCTAGTCACTACATGTGTGTAATAAATCCAAAGGAGCACAGCCTATGAGGTACAAGTTCTACCACCTCCTTAAAAGGTATCTCTTGTCATGTTGAAATTTAAGTATATTAACTAAATATTGTACTAATTAGAGGCCTTTAGCTTTAAGTAATATACACTACAGAATGATAGCTAATGTTATAGCAGCTACTAGAATTCTAGTATCCTTCCTATTTTACACAAACTAAAGCAACTTGACATGTAGGAAATACATGGCAAGTAGCTTAAACTGGTGTTAGTAAAAACCCTTCAGGAACACTCTCATACTCAGTTACAGCTTCACTTGGTAGGAAGAAATTCCTTCCTAACACAGGTTGAATTTTTTTTATATTGGTTTTGGTCTGAACTTCTGTTTCAGGTCAGAAAGAACCTCATAAAAGCTTAAGCTTTTTAATTATTTTTAACTTTTTAGTTGCATTTTTTACTGTAAAACGTATTCCACGATCTGTCTTGGTTGGTAGAGTAAGTGAATGGCAGTTTTTTGTAGGAAGACCTTACCAAGACTAGTGACCACTTTAAAGTTTAGCAACAATTTGAAAACAGTTTTGGGGTGGGTTGGCTGGTGTTTTTGGTTTGTTGGGTTTTTTTTGTAATGGAAAGAAATCCTTTTGGGATGGATAATGAACAAATGAGAGACAAGAAATTTTTGTGACCCAGAATTTAACTTGCTTACTCCTATTTAGGATTACAGTGATAGTATGCACATATCATGGTTACTCAAGAGCATATGGTGCTCCTACTCTATAATTTATATTTTGAAGCAATACAGTCCCTGCCTGAGCTGCTCTTATCCCTAGTCCCTCTGCTTTACCTCATCATAAGACAAGGAAAATCAAGCAATAACACTATCACAGTAATATACTAGGGATTCCAGTTGTCCATAAAGAAAATTTCGATGAAAGCAGATGAACGGGTTGTAAGATACCAGCTCCAATATCAAGGTCCTATGGGAGGGCAGTCAATACTAAACTTAGAGAGAGATGTCATTGGCAGTGTGCTTCAGAGCTTTTAATCAGGAGTGGTGACCGTAATGAGTAACAGCAGCTTTCCACTGAAGAGGATGGAGTTTCCTACAGATAGATTTTATGGTGGTTGACACTTCACTTGATGGGCTCACTGAAGCCACAGCTCAGAGCGTGTACATTTGTTCTGTAAGCAGTCTGGACTAGTGAGCATCAATTTTGTTATGATATTTTAAACCTTTTATTTATTCAAGTGAGGATGAAAAAACAATATTCCCTGCAAATGTCAACAGTATATATTACTGATTAACAGCTATAAGGTGAAAAAATAGAGAAGAGTTACACTGAGTGGCAAATAAGCTAATTAGACTTTTGAAAGTTAAGTTTCTAACTTCTAACTAGATTTTTCTGGTAAAGAACGGAGTAACGGTAACTTCCTGAAACTAACTCCCAATAGTCATTTTCAGAGTTCAACAAATAGATAATCTTAACAAATAAAGTACGAAATATCAGAAAATTGCAATTTTTTTCCCCTTAGGTTTAACTCAAGCAGAGTTCAAGCAATTTTTTCCTTTGTCACCTTATGGCAAGAACAGCATATGGGTAAAAAGGGCCAGGATTTGCACTTTAGAGAACAAGGTCACAACTTCCTTGCCTTGTACAAAGAACTCTCCAAGTATCTGCTATTCTCTCCATCAAAAGTTGTGGGACTCCAGCAATGTAATTAATATGTAGCATACACATAGCAAATTATACAGTCAACAGCAGAAGAAAATGGATACCATCAGTCAGAAAGTTCCATCTTACATCCCACCATCCTTTTTGCTTCTAAAATCCTTAGTCTTCTGACAGCAAATAAATTTATCTCCATGCCTAATCTTCATCACAAGTTAACTCACCTAATGCTAGCTGATGAAGCAAAAGAGGTGAAAACACAAAATATGTCATCAGCAAATTGATTAAAACCCCCATACTTTCTATACTTTCTCTTTCCTTTGATCCCTCCTCACTCCAAGTTACCTGCTAATAAAGGGAAATGACCAAATTCCCACTCTGACAGAATCTGAGAAGGCACAGGGGAATTGTTTCATGTTCTCCAATGAAAACATGAAAGTCTCTACCTCTCCTAGTGTCTAGTATTATCTAAACACAACTTTACAATACCGAGCTTAATTGGCACAGCTAAGAAAATCAGTATGGGCTCTTAACTTCTGCTCATTAGAGAGAAAAAAATCACAAGCTAACAACACGAGCATAATTTCTATAAATATCAAGGCCTAATAAACAACATATCTGTTTAACAGGTGCTATGAAGCTTCAAATTACTGCAGCAGCTCACATTCTAGTCTTTAACAATCTTTCCTCCCAAAATGGAGATGTGTAAGAGAGCAAAAATTGAATATTAAACTGTTAGAGTTAAAAAGTCTCCTTCTGAAACTGTTTTCTTGACAAATCAATTATGAAAGCACAAACATGATATATTTTTAAAACAAATATCATCATTATTATTATTTATTTTTTTTTTTTGAAGTTACACAAGGACACCATAGGCACATTGATTTGGCACCATAAAAAATACAAATTAAAAACTTCATTCTTTCATATCACTACAGGCCTCTTTTGCTACTCTGAGTACCACCTGAGACCCAAACCTGCTTTCTTTTTCTTATACGGATTGAGATGGTGATTTATAAACAGTGGGCTCCTTATTCTGTTGCATGGTTTTTTGGCATTTTTTTATTTCTACTGTTCTCTCTTGGAAATAATTTCCAGATTAATACTATGATAACATATATAGTTTTAATGTGAACATGTGTCTGTAGAACCATTACTGAAAAAAGAATTCACATAACAAAGTGATCTTCAATAGATATTTTCCTTTTACCTTTAATAACTCACTGCTTTAATTATTAACGATAACAATGAATGAGACAATAGATAAATGGAGAATAACATGAAATACAATAATTATTGTGCTGATTTCTTCAAACAGCCCTATTAAGAAGCATATATTAAGCTAGACAGTAATGTCACAGACAAAATGTGAACTGTATCGTGTGGACCTCTGGTTAATTAACAGTTGGTGAGCCCATCCTCTCATACACAGACACACAACCGTGCAAAAAATGGCACAGAAAGAAAATATTTCCTTACATATCGTTTACAAAATCTAGCTAATACAGGAATTTCTTCAAATACCATATATAT
>NW_009199421.1:17988-18979 GCF_000690835.1 Fulmarus glacialis | reverse complement strand
TTCTATGATTCTATGATTCTATGAATTCTGCTTGAGGAAACTGAATTCAAACCACTCTCTCCTAGTTTATTTGTTTTATTATTTTCTTGCAGGACTTGAATGGGTTTTTTTCATTGAAATGAGCTGATCTATTTTTCATGTCAGATCGACAAAATAGGAAGATATTTTTACAAAGACACTTTTCAGCACAGATTTACATAGATCTGTATTTCATTACCAAAGGAGAGAATTAAGGCCATCTGATTACCATTATTGTGCACTTCTGTACTTCAACAAATTTCAGTTTCTGTCTATACCCCAGACCTCCCCAAGGATTTAGTGCTCATTTTAATGCCAGTTAAAATATTTATATTGTATTTACTGTAGTATTATAGCTGCTGTATGCAGCCTGAAAGTTTAACTTAAAATACAGTTTTTGCCTGGGAAGACTCATAATAATTTATACTCAGCTAGTAGTACCCATAGATAATGTTAGTTTTCACACATTATCTACACTATCATCATCATACGTGAGCAATATATTCAAAACATTTTTTTTAAAGCAAATTTTGATTTTGTTATTAGAAACCACCAAACATAAGGTTTATGAATTATTACTTTTATGTTCAATTACTTGGTATAGAGGTTAAAACCTAGGTTTTCATTTAACAAGAAGATCTACCAGATTACAAGTCAAAGTATTGGTACAGAACATATTCTTATGAGATTAAGAAATGTTAACCAAAATACTAACATTTTAAAATAATCAAAATAAAATACTCACCTGCTGCTGTTTATAATGTAAGTAAGCAAATTTCCACAGGGGGATATCTTTGGCTATTGATAATATGATATTTACTGCTTTGTTTACAGCACTCTGAAAACAGCAAAACATTCACCTTGAGCACACAGAGAGATTACGACAAAAACAATACCAAAATGGAAAAATTGTACCTCTATCTTTACAGGAAAAATTCTAATAAGCATGAAGTTGGATCACCCAAAATACATT
>NW_009199421.1:0-17957 GCF_000690835.1 Fulmarus glacialis | reverse complement strand
GAAAGAGTACTCCATAAAGCTTTATCACAGTCCTTCTACGTTTATGTAGTTTTCAAACAAGAACATAAGAGACCTGTATGAGCAATAATCATGAATCACTGGGGACCATAACTTATAGTACTATCTCCCCTTAAACTGGTTATAAACCTAGTTATTTATTATTAGTAATAATAGTTTTCACATTCACATCAGAATGCCTGAACACATTTGTCTGAAGTTGTGGTGGTATAGTTTATAATCTATACAGGCAGCTATATAAACTATTATATAACTTCTTCTATCTATGGTATTTTAAAATTAAATCAGACTAATAAAGACTTTGTGGTCTGATTTCGTACTGACACCACCATGAAGGCTGCAAATGAAATCTGAGAAAGAATTCAACTACTGATTTTGACAGTGACAATGCTAAATGAAAAGCCCACAAATCAACACCATAAACAACTAATATTTTGTGAGTAATTTCAGACATCATAGGAGATTGTAAGTATGCATGTAAGAATTTTGCTGAGTTAATGTAAGTTTAGACGAGTGTTCAAATTTTTTCACAGTTTAGGGCCTCAGGCTGGTAATATTTTTCTTTACATTTCACTACTGCAGAATGATGATTCATGAATGATACTTTAAACTGATAATATAATTTTATATTCTGAAAGAGTTTAAGGAGACCAGGAAACCAAATCAGGGTGTATCAACGGCATGCATTTTTATTTTTGCATTCACTTTGAAATATTTGCCTCTAAGTAGAGGTTTGTGAACGTGAGTTAGTAAGCTTTTAGGAAAACAGTTCCTTCTACTGGCCTGCATAACAAACCTGATCGATAGCTTCATGTCCTTAGCACCCAGTGATGTTATGAACTCAAGTGACTTTCAATCTTTTTTTCCCTTTCTTTTAGTTCATTTACGAGATTAAATTTGCACATCTTGTTTTAAAACAATGCATTTATAAATGTTTTACCATAAATGACTGAGATGTGCAATTATTTTGTTACCTGAATATCTTCAAGACTTGGTCTCAAGACCACATTTGGAATAGCCAGTTGAATTTCAGCTTTGAACAAAGGAACCCTCTGTGTTTCTACAAACTTGGTCATCTGATACCTAGAGTCAACAACACGCAATCGATGTCTTAAGGACTCTAAAGAAATCTTCATGCCTAAATAAATATAATATTTAAGTGAGGTTATTTTTTTTCACCACAAAAAGCTTGGGAAAAAGATCTTAAAGTGATATTAAAAAATTAAACATATCTGAAAAAGACAGACTCACATCTGACTAAAGAGTCAGTATTCTTCTGACAAAGCTGTCCCATCAGATTATAGTAACTACAGGGCATGCATTCTTGACAGCGTGTTTTCTGTTTCATGTCGAGATGTGTACAGGCATATGAATCCTGAAGAGTTAAAGGGAAATTCTTAGGAAAATAACCATGTTATCCAGCATGTAAGTGAAATATCAAGTATCTGACTAGGTTATAAAAGGTTACCTTTTACAGTGTAGAGGTCTTACCTCCAGAGTTCTTCCAGCATCTGCTTTCAGCCTGTGCTTAAGAATATCTACCAGTTCATACACAGAGCATTCAACTTGCTGACTCTGTCTACAAAAAAAACCTTACAGTCACCCACAGGGATATAAACATAAGGAATACCCTTTGTAATTTTCCAGGCACACACCCCCAGTCCTACTGCACTGTGAAGAATGTTATGTGAAGGGAAATACCCTTATACTTTTCAGTTTGCTCCTATCGCTTGGGCATACAGAGAATGTAAGACATTAAGATATGCAGACTATCAAGAAACACATTTGACAGACACTTATATCTGATTCAGCTGGCTTCATAATAATTAAAGAAAAAAAGTTATTTTCCAGCTATAGTTAATAAAACAGGCTTATCATGATGATGCAGTAAGATAATCTGTGAAATCAGAATTAGTAAAATAAAAACAAAAAAATAAATAGAAGGTATCTTATTTTGCACAATGAGCATAAACATCTTTTTGGAGAAGAACTGAACAATTATCCTGCTATAACCTGGAAAATAAGCATAGGCCAACAAATTTGCAGCACTGGGAGAATGGGAAGTCTTACATTAGCTAGGTAGCATTAAGAATCAAGCAATTAACATGGAGACGAGATTTCAAGTCCTATCCATCTTCATTTTTCTCGCTACTGATTAGAATGCCATAAGAAGAAAAATATGAAATGATAAACACTACACATGCAATTTTACATCTGCTGTATTCAAGAGGAGTTTCTCCCCTGCATCCTGAGACTATGATTTTGCTTTAGACTAGTACTTTGTTAAAATAAAATTTTAAAAGTAAACTCTCTATGCATAAAAAAGTAATACATAAATAATCCCTCCCAAATATGGCCTTGAAATCTGTGCAGTTAGTAGACCTACTGGTAAACCTACTGAGACAGTTTGTGAGCAGTAGAGACAGCAAGCTTTTCTGTCTGTTCCAGGAAAGAAAGCACATCTATAGGTTCATCTTCTGGCAAAATTATCAAAGCAGTGTTTGACATATCCTCCAGAATTCTTTCAATTCTGCATTCCAGGGTATCAGCTGCTTCTTTGACTACATAGTCCAACTCCCTCAGGGTACTGTAAACATTCTCAATAACTAAGCAAGGAAAACAAAATGAAAACAAATCATGCAAAATACAGACCTCTCAAATCTCATCTCCCTTTCCCCTTTGCCCCCCTCCAGGTATTACAATAAAATGAGGATTTAATGGCAATGAAATATGCTATTAAGGCCTGAAACAGAAAAATTATGGACTTGCTCTACTTTGGAGTCTTTAAATGAAACCATTTTATAATAAATAGTACACTAACCTTCAAAATTTCTCTTCTTTTTTGTATTAAAGAACATTGTAATGAAAAGGATCAACAAAATACAATGGAAAACAGAAAGGATACAACTGTCCAAAAATTATTTTGGTCCTCCTACATACATACACAGTGAAATCCGGTACTTTTATAATTGTAATTAACTTATAAATTCACTGACTAAAATTCCCCCAGCCAACATTACATACTGGTTAAACCAATAGATGTCTTCTTCCATGTGTATGACCTAACTTACTTTGGAAAGAGATAAACTGAGTGCTTTAACTGAGTGTTTATTGAAGTAGGTAGAAATGACTGTTTCTGAATAGACTGGATAAATTATCTCCCTTTTCATTGCAAAGAAGAAAGAAATATGTACCTGACACCCTTTGTCTTTGTATTTGTTATTACCAGACAGTATCATTTGAATCACCAATACTCTTTCTTACTGTACGTAGAAAAAAATTACTATGATATCTGAGACACAGCAGTGTGACAGTGGTGTCCAACTGCTGATGCTTTAAGTGGAAAACATAATTTATTCCTATTAGGAAGTTAATGATGGAGCTTGTCTTTTTTATTCACTAAAACAGACAAATAATCCAAGCAATTCCTTAGCTTTTTTTTTTTTTTAATATATAAATTAGGTAGTCCTAAATCCATTTTTTCACCTTGCCTCCTGAGTTTTAGTCTAGAAGGCAACCATGGGCCCCCATACGTCTACCTACTAGATGGAGTAAGGCACTTAAGACATTAAGCTTATGCAGAGTGAGTTCAGCACATCGTTGGCAGATCAGAGTTATTTTGTATACACTGTACCAGTGGCTAATTTGTAAGTGTCCAACATGCATTCTAGGCACATTAGACATTGCACATCTTCAAAAAGATATGATGCATACACTCAAGAAAAGCGTTCCTTTCCAGGAATCATCTAGGGGTGATTCCATTTCAGCTGCAGCAGCAGGAAACAGGAGGTAGCCCAGATACTCTTGCTGCATAACCTCTATCTTGTCAAAAAAGGCCAGTTTCCACCAGAGCAAATGCTGATCCAAAGAACCATTAAAACCTGAATTATAACTATTCAGATACTTAGCATAGTGCAGAGAGTACCCAAATGAATAAATAAATAAATAATATTGTAAAGAACTTCCTTATGATGCATTACTAAACTATGCAAACCAAACACAAAAATCATTTTAGAGCTATAAAACAAACATAAGAAAACACTTGCCATTGTTTTTTTGTGCTCTGGTTAGGCAAAGATCAAGCTAAAAGGTGACCAGCCCTGCCTTAAGCACTGGTCAGAGTCCCGTACACCAGTGCCACATGGCAAAGTCACAAATGAACAGCTGCACAAACCCATGCCCCGTTTCACTTTTAGATTTAGGCTGCATCTGTTCCTGTTTATCTTGCTGCTTTTCGTTCTGAAGAAGAAAAGTGAAAGCCTAACATCAGTCTATCTCAACTGAAAACTGATTTACAGGCATGTTTTCCCCTCGTATAGATGAAGTGATCTTCCTGAAACTGACAAGGAAATATCTGGCAGGTACCACTTAACAGCATCAACATTTCACCACTTCTTCTCCTACTACGTACATTTATTGATGTTTAAAGAAGTCCATGACAGCTGCGTCAGGCCTGGAGTAAGGGCATCCTCGACTCGTCCTATGAAGGGTTTCATCAGTGGTTCCAGCAAAACAGGAATCCCATTCAGATGCTCTTTGTAATTGATCAATAGATTCTGGAGTCTGCAAGACATGATCATGCTTAGAATGTGCTTAATTCAGATATTTGAAACATACAGAAGTTTGGACACATTTTCTGTTAATAAGATTTCCAAGTTCTGACCCCATATTAAAAATAAGAACTCTTCCAGCTCTTCCTAGCTCAAACTAAGCCTCTTTCTCCCCACTAACAGCAGAACCAGACTGGGGAATTAAGTACCTCCAGCAAAGTGACTGTGATCAATTTAGAGAAACTTTCTTCCAAGGAAAATTAATCACAATTAAAAAAACAGGAAATTGAAAACACAGTATTTTTGTTCCCTTCTTCCCATCTCACAAGACATGGTGTGAAATAACATTGCAAGATCCAAATCACTTAGGACACCAAATCCCAAAGAAAAAAAGGCCAAATTCTGAATCAAGACTTACCAATATTGTTCCATGAAAATGGAGCTACACAATGAAGCTGCATAAACAAGAATTAGACGCGAATGCAACTCAGAAGTCTAAGATACAAAATGGGTTCCTTACAAGAACTGCTGCAAAAAAAAGTAATAGCTGCGTTCTGTGCCAGATTAAAACCATGACTTTAAACATCGTTGTTACAAGCCGTATACTGAGATAACCCATTTGCAATATACCCAGAACCATTTTTCCAGTATTGCTTAAGCAAAAATCTAGAGCGTCTGAGTATTCCTTCTTTGCTTGGGGAGTCAGTCTGAAGTCTTTTTTAGAGTAGAAAGTTTGCATATTTTTTTATTGCAAACATTTTCTGTACTTTTTTGTTTCTCTTGGATGGCTAAAGTTTGGGCTACTCCTTTTTAGAGGACTCTAGCACACAGAGTTTGCCTTGAACTTTAGAAATTTAAGGTTAGTTTGTCCTAAAACACCCCACAGATAATGAATGAAAAATGTCGTATTATAAGAGTGAAAGACCAAAAGCTTTAACAGTAGAAAAAGGGAGGAGGGATTGAATTCAAGTGTTTATGAAACTCTTTGAACTTTGTCCCTTTTTGTCCACTTCTATTTAAAAGCTATCTAAAGAACACTCCTCACAAAGGATGACTTTTTTAAGACCTATCAACCTTGCTTAGAGAGTTAGAGAATTAATAATCAGCATCCCTGAGAATGAAGAGATCTCTTCCAGCACAGAATTGGACTGTTATAAAAAGCAGAAAGAAATTACTTAAAATCAACAAAAGTTATTTCAGATATTCAACATGAGAGAGCATATTATAACTTAGGTGATGTATTACCTATACAAATGTTTGGGTTGTGCCTTAACCAAGTGGTAAATTCCAGCTTGTTTTTGTAACAGAAAAAAGGTTTTGATGTTAACTGTAATATTTTGGAGTATAACCCCTATGCTATAGTGCATAGATGCCTTAGCAGTACCTAGGAGGCCCACTTACAGAGCAGCTGTTGCAGTAACAAAACAAAAGCATGTTTTCTAGTAATGAGATATTTATGGAGATAGGAATAACTGCATGTTACCAATATTACTATGGAAATGCAGGGGGAAGCAATTAAATTTCAATTAAACTCCATCAAAGAAAAATTATAATAAATCAAAAGTATATGCAACAGACTCAAAGCTAGGGATTCCCATTTGCAGATGAGAATCAAATCCAAAAAGTGTTCACTTACTCCATTTGATGCCTTTTAATCTGTTCTTCATCTGCACACAAGCCAAGGACAACATCTGGAACTTCAAAATGCATTTTTTTCAGGTATTTTGTTTCATAAAGTACTTCCGGGACCACTGGATCCAAGTTTACAAGTAATTCCTTCATGTAGCAGTACAGGGGGAAAAAAAAAGATAGAAAATAAGGCAGTAGTTTGGTGGTTACACTAGTGTGATATAACTGGAACATATAACAAGATGTAGATGATTAGGGAAGATTTTTAAAACGGATACCCATGTTTCTACACAGATCTTCATCCTCCTCTAAAATATCTGGATTTTATTAATCTACCAATATCTTACACTGATTTCAATTTCCTGTGACTCCTTCACTGTGCCCTAACCACTTGGCTCCTGTGACTTCCTAAGTTTGAGTCTAGTTCTGCAGCTACACTCTGTGGAAACTAATTTGCCTTTTCATCTCAGTTTCTGCATCGGTAGACTATGGAGTAATGTTGTGAAGGTTAATCTCTGTACAATTTTTAGGCCACTAAATGCTATTAAGATGCTAAATAAATTTGAAAACTAGGTTCTAGTTGACCATTATGGAATCATTAGTTCAAAAAATGCCATATTTTAACCATAATTTCTCTGCATTACAGCAGAAAAAATAATCTGTGAAGTAAGAATGGTAAGATTTTCTGTCTCAGCAAGCAGTTTTGAAAGCAAATTAATGAATGATTGCAATATAGTCAACACAGTGATGTTGACCACTACAGAACAGACCATGATCTAATTAAAAATTCCTTCCTTGACTAAAATTTTGGTTAACATAGAAAATAAAACATGAAACAATATCTAAAAAGATGTAGATAAGTCAATAATAGATATGTATTTGCTGGGTACTGCCTCTTTTATGCCCTGAATGAGGCAGGAGCCTTACAAAGAAGATACACGATGAAGTCTGTACCATAAATATACACAAAAAGGAAAAATATATACCAATTTGAGTAGGTAATTTTTTTAACCCTATTAAGATTATTTTAATGCTGTGCTTGTCTATCCATGATATGATTGAAGTAGCATATGTAATACTAAACAACGCAACAGTAATACAAAGAATAAATCCTATTTACCTTGGTTTCTGGGTGCCTGACAAGTAAGGAAGCACAGAGAGCATTTCTAGCCTGGTCAGCAAACCTGCACCAGGCTCTATGATAAATAAGTTCAAATTCCAAAAGAACTGCAGCCATTTTATTGTAGCTCTTTACAACCTTTTTCATTTCCAGTGTCTGCAATCCAAGGGGGGGGAAAAGAAGCAAACACCATTTAAACAATTCCATGAGTGTAACATAGTAGAAATGCCCTCTACTAGGCTTTTCCTCACCATCATTAGGAAAACAAAACAAATAGAAAGCTTTAAGTTATGCTATTTTAGAGATAAGGGTAAGACAAAGAAACATAGAAATATATTTAGGAATTCAATTAGTAAGAAGTATTTAACTACGCTAAACAACATAACTCTCTTCCTGATTTTTCCTCACAGTCTTGCCCATAAAACAAAGTCTATACTACGACCTATGCAAGGCACTGATGTCCCATTGAGAAGGCTGTAAAATTATATATTTTCACGAAGCGTGGCTAGTGTTTGAGGTTAAGTATCTCAGTCCTCTTCATTACAGAGCATAGCAGACAGAAGGCTCTAAGCTTAGGTACATGGCCAACAGTGCTACTATTAGGATTAACATGAATCAAGCCCCAGAAGGGACAAAAGCACTGGCCTAAGTCATCAGCTTAATGTCTCAAGGGAAGTAACTGTCCTGAGCTGCAAATAGGATAATAGAATAATGCTGCTGCAAAAAGGAATTCAAATCCTGGAGCAAACACTAACCCCTATCCTGTTGGATGAGCTTGAATACAAGTTGCTAGAAAAGTGAGCTTAGGAGTATAAAATAAATCATGTGTCTGTTAATAACATGCTTTGAGAGCTTAGCATAAATCCTCCTCTGCTAATTTCCAACCTTCAAAAGTGTGGTTTTCTTTTTAAGGAATGTCATTGGATGGTCAATTTTTCTGTATAACTGCTGAGCCCACATAATCTTCCCTGTTACCTAAAACACAGAAAATATGAGGTTATATTTCCATTAACTTAAAAACAGTCAAGAGGCAAAGTCCTTTTTCTCTCTCATTTATTTCATTCTTACCGGTGGTATATTACGTGGTATAGGTGGATTTTCTTTTTGCTTCTGGTAGAGTTTTCGAACAAACTCCAAGTCTTGGCTGTACTGCTGAACGACAATGGTATACTTCTCATTAAGATCAATATGATTGTTTCCTATTTGTTCAAGCTTCATCAGAAGTCCCAGCATTTGTTCAGTCTAAAAGGGAGGATGGAGCATTTACTCCAGAAGATATTAATAGTTCAGAAAGTCATTGTTCATAAACTGTTTTTTTAATTTATAATATAAGTTATGTAAGTTTTCAAGTTGTTTTCTAAGAAACAGAGAAAAGTCCATCCAGACAAGTTAGTGAATTTTACTTCTGTATTTTGTCCCATTTAGAATATATTTACCAGAGTATCAACCAAGAAACTGCTACCACTACAGTATACTGGAATATTTAATTTTTTTCTGACTCTCAAATCATCACACTTTTTTTCTGCAAACAGTTGTGGTAGAACACCTGCACTTTTACTCATGCTTCATTAACATCTCATATCACAATCAGGGCCTGAACCAATGAACAGTACTGACATTAAGGTAACAGATGGCAGAAATTATTTCATTATTCCTGCCAGTCCAACAGGAATAACTTAGAAATGCAACAGGAAGCATGGGCAACATCAGGATGAAGAAAGGAAATAAACTTCAAAAAAATAGGGCTATAAAATTGGTACAGAAAGATGGAACATAAAACTGGCACCAAGTAACAATAAACATTATCTTCCAGCACTTCTGCAAGCGACTTTTAGAACATTTGTAGTAGGCTTGATGTCCCCCTACATTATCTCAGGCAGCCACCAGCACAGTACAGAACACTGGCAGTAATGAAGGAGTTCAGCAGAAGCTGTGGGTACTCAAATGAAGGAGTTCAGTAGAAGCTGTGGGTACTCAGCCTTTCTGAGCACCAAAACAAGGGGTTTGCATTTGTAAAATTACTTACAGTTACAGTCTTCTCAAACCAGGAATCCACAAATTCTTGTATGGACTCATACAATACTGCAATTTGGTTCTTAAATTCAAGGTAATCTTTTTCAAACTAGAAAAGGGTAAAAGAAAAAAAAAATCATCTATAGTGTTGCTTTCATTTCATACAAAATTCTTTCCCTGAAGTTTTTGGGGAATTTGCTTTATCTGCCCAGTACATGTGTTCAGCACCGAGTTAAAAAGAACAGGGACACCACCAGTAACAAAGGCATTTACATTCTAAGCAAAGCAAACAAAAAATAAGAAGTGTTAGGTTATATGATTAAAGCCTCATCTTCATGAACACAAAGGAGCACAGAGGAACAAGGACAGGCAGAGGAAATCTAATAACCTAATCAGAGAGAACAGAGCACACTCACCAGCTACTCCCAGCACTGCCATAGGAGCACACTCAGCCCACTGTCCATGTATGAAACCCATCAAGATGAGCAAACTGGCAGGCTCTCTAGAGCACCTTACAGACTAAGAGAGGTTATTGCCTTGGAGACAAGGGTACAGTTTACCAGGGAAGAACATTTTGGGACTACACAAAACATATTATGGGAATTAGGTAAGAAGCAAAGGCAGGGATCACTGTGGTTTATGGGAGGAATAAGTGTGGAAAAATGGAGGCACGATGGGATAAAAGGAGTCGGTCACATGTGAACAGGATGCTGGTCAGTACACTTGTCTGGCTGTGCCCTGCACCTGATCAGCACTGTCTTGTCTTCTTACTTATCTCCATTTCTAACCACTTTCATGGGTGAAAGGGTTCTCTCTTCTGTGTGCATGAGTGTGTATGGGAGTCTACATACCAGCAAAAGGAGTGGAAAGGGCTTAAAGGCAGCTTATAAGAAAGATGAAGAGAGACTTTTACCAAGCCGTGTGGTGATAGGATAGTGGTTTTAAACCTACCCAAAAGAGAGTTGATTTAGATTGGATATAAGGAAGAAATTTTTTACAATGAGGGTGGTGAGACACTGGAACAGGTTGCCCAGAGAGGTGGTAGATGCCCCATTCCTGGGAACATTCAAGGTCGGGTTGGATGCTGCTTTGAGCAACCTGATCTAGTTGAAGATGTCCCTGCCCACAGCAGGGAGGTTGGACTATATAATCTTTAAAGGTCCCTTCCAACCCAAACCATTCTATCATTCTATGGAGATCATGGGTCACCGGGGCCTGTGCACCTGTAGAGTTAGCAACTGGAGAGACTGGAGCGTATTGAGGTCTAAGCATCAGCAATCAGGGTAGGAACCATGGATCATAGCAACTAGCAACACTGGAGAATGTGCATACTGTGTGGGTGGGTGTGTCACATAAAATGGTTAGAGAATACCAAACCAGACTAGGCAGCAAATAGCCTAGAACAGAGGCTTGGGAACCAAGCGTTGGAGCAGCCATACGTCTGGGCTGGATATTAAAGAGACCAGAGTTGTCTGAGTTGGCTACCAGCAGGACCAGGAGGTCCAAGCCAGCTATCAGAGAGACAATAGGGTCTGACGGTCAGTTACTGATAAGGTTATAAGCCTGGACCAGCTACAAGAATGAACTGTTTGCATGTGTGTGTCTCTGTGTGTCAGCAACCTGGACAGCAAGGGGATACAGGGGTCACGTAGAGGGTAGACTGATTTCCTAAGACCAGTTACTGGAGGGACCCATAGTGCATGTGTCTGTGCATGTGTGTGTGTACAGGTCTGAGTACCAGCAACTGGAGTGGGGCTGTGGGCCTTGGAGGGGTTTGTAAGTCCAGGAACTGGGGAGACCCAGGTATCCAGGGGTCAGTTGTTGGATAGACTGAGTGTGTAAGACCAGCTACTGGAGGGATCCATGTATATATATTTTCCACTAACAGGCTTTCCTCCTGCTCAGCCAAAGAGGTACAAGATGAGGCCATTAATACTGTTTGTAATTGTTTGATTGCTGTTCAGTTTGCCTTGAGCTGTGCAGACAGACCTGTGTATAAATGTATTGTGCGTATGTGTGCATACATGCTGTCTCTGTCCCAGCCGGAACCAGGACACATGCCCATACGGAATTACACGCTCAGCCTCATATCTCAGTGGAGCCGGGGACATGGTACTGTGACAGCCTCACCTCTATTGGGCTGCCTAATTCGGCAGCTCCTAACTAGAAGGGTATTTACCTGTAATAATTTGGGTATTTATTTGTAATAATGTTTCTTAAAAGTCCAAAAGACTGAGGACCTACAAAAAGAGTTCAATGCAAGTTTCCCCTTGAAGAAAGCACTCCACAAGCTTGGGAAGATAGTCCAGAATATATATTACTCCAACCATTTAGGTGTAGAAAAGCCATGTAATTTTTAAATACCTTCAAATTCCAGTTATTGGTAAATGTTCTCTTTCAGAAAAGAGCCATACCATGCAAGCCATCAGCCAGTTAGAAGAAAGCCAAAGGTACTCTAAACTTAAATGTTTAAAGGAAAGTTGCTGACAGTTGCAAGCTACAGTTCAGGAAGGCAGGAGAGTAAGTCAACATTTCTAGCACTTCTATCGTGAGGCTATCAATCCTGCAAAGCAAGCAGGCTACAGCTCAAAAAAAGCAGCTCAATTCCAGCATGTGCAGGATGTATTAAAACATGAGTCCGAAGCACTTGAAAAGCCACTTTAGTTTTTACCACCCTACTCAGCGCTGGGGGTGATATCATTCACTTCTCCCTCTAAAATGTTCATCTAAGTACCTCTGCTACCTTTACTATAATACTGCCTTTACTATTCCACCAAGTATTTTCAGTAACACTGAGTAACTCTTGCAACTAGATAAACTGTATTTAATGCATTGACCTGCCTGAATTAGTTTTCAGTCTGCAGTTCAAAACATATGCATCTCAAAACAAACAAGTTTAGGAAAAGTTGTTTGTAGCATTACCTACCTAGTTTATCAAAAATTAACAAAAACATTTGAAATAAAAGCCAAATTTACCCAAACACTTTCAAATTGTATTAAAAGATATGAAAGTATTATTATTACAGCAAAATACTATATGCATCTTTTTTGCATAACTCCAGTGAAAAGCATAGAATTAAGGGGGTGATTGTCAGACAAGTGCTGAATGTATATACCTCTTTTTTTCTGTGATCCAGGACATCATACTGTTTGGATTTGGTGTTCGTAGCAATGCTCTGGTAATGAGTACTGATCTCTTCAATACCTTCTATTTTTATACACTGGAGCTCTAAAAGGCTTTCCATAATATTGCTCATGTCTGAAATCTTCTCCAAACGTTTACAGAATGTATCAAATTTTCCAAATATGTAGTTTTCACTAACAATAAAAAAGCGACAGAGGGATTGTTATGCAAATCTATTTGTAATAGATTCAACCACATATATTTAACGCACATATGTTCTTCCAGAACTGCTACCAAGTTTCACATCAAAAAAATCTATGCTGTAGCAATTACAAACCAAGTAAAAACCATTTTAAAGTAATGGATATAAACCAGAAAATGCTTAATCCTTATATATGTCAAATAAAAGCCTTTACCACATTTTACAGGAGTTACTCTTTTAAATAAGACATTTGCAGGAGACCAAAATGTGGATGTATAACACTAAGAAATGCTCCATACTTTAAGTGCCAATACAGGTAAAACTCCCCTTGGCATTGTGATAGACAACCCAGCCCAAAGCTGATTGAATTCCCCTGGAGTCTTTTCACTTACATTCATTACTCAAATTTGTTGGGATTTCAGACCATACATAAACATATGTATTAAATTAACACATGCATAAATTCCCCTGAAGTCCCCCTGGACATCTGCTAAATCAACAAGTGACTGGCAGAAACCTGTCACTGGTTTATTCCTGAATAAAAAAAAAACTCTGCAAGGTCATGTTCTGATTATAATAAATACTACATTTTAATTGAGTATTTAGCTTTTCTGCTAGCGAGCAGATATAATGACATCCCATTTATAAATTCTATAAATGAATACGATTCAATATTAGAGTGAATTATTTACCTGAAATCAAATTGCCTGTCACTTGGATTTTCCTTTAGCGCCTCCCTAATTCTCTGAAAGGATGTTTGGTACTGTTCTTTGAGGGAAATGCATTGTTGTATCCTCTTTAGCAATTCTTGCCTGAGGAAAAAAGCACAGAAGACAGAAAATCATCCTAAAGAGATCTTCAAAAGAGTATAAATAAAAATAGAATATTTCAGTCAGATATGCAACTTTGCAAAATAAGAACACAAAATTATACATTACCTGAAAAACATTCAAAATATGAAGATTACATTACAAGGTTTTCTTTTAAATTTGTTATCTAGATTGGATATTTTTAAGTTTAGGTTTTATTGTCATCAACCCAAAACTTTCATAGCATAGTCCAGAAAGGACTTACATCAGGTAAACCCTGGCTACTGAGTGTCTGCAGTTTTGCCATTTCTCATCTTCTGTAACCTGGGTATTGCTGATGGGTTTTTCTTTGTTTGTTTCTTTTTTTTTTAAGCAGACAAGACTGGAGAGGTATTTTTCCAGACTACAGTAAGCATGAGGAAAGTCTTGTTTCTTTACAAAGACACACCAGGAAGATCTCAGTTCCTAAGACCACATAGTTCTATCTTATATACAGTTGTTCATTAACCCTCAGGTACTACTATACATGAGATATACAGATGAGGCATGGAAATCAGTCATAAGCCATTTACCCAAGACTGTTGCTCCACTTTGGTTTTGTCTTTCGTCTTCCAAAAGATCATCGGGAATTAAAATGATAGTCAAACTTTATAGATTGAAACCACTAACTGGGACAGAGAGAAACTTTTGCAGGGACAGCAGCAGCAAATAAGTAAATGAGAAGAATGTCTCAAAAATAAATTCAGCTAGAATAAACAAAAAAAAAGTATTCTACTTTTATTTACATTAATTCTTTAGAATAAACATAGCCAGTACTTAATTGATTACAGGTAATTTCCGAAAACTTCCCTTTACCCACACCAAAATATGGGAGAAATCCAAATTATTTGTTAGATTTATTTTTATGTCTCCTAGCCTGTTACCTCAATGTCACCTTTGACTTGGCTGGAATTTAAGCACAGACATCCTGACTGTCTATGTCTTGATGAAGTTCGTAACACCTTTTCCTTATCACCTCAGTAACCATAATCTTGCTCCATTTATACTCTTTCAAGAAAGTGTTCCAATCATTACTTTTCTAGTTGATAACTTTAGATGTCATGCTCATCTTAACCCCTCTCTGTGGTTTTCCCCTTCCCTATTGCATAAAAATAATTGACTTGTTCTTATAGTATGTGTTCTTCCTAGGCTATCTCCACTTAACTTCTCATCCTTCAGATACACTTGTTCTGCCAGTGATGTCAGCATTCACCACCCACTTGTTAAGTTTCATACAAACACTCCTGTGTTTCCACTTATGCTCTATGTAGCACTTGGGAGCAGCTCCTTGCAAGTAGCCATAGAGCAGCTAACTCGCCTCTTCCTTGAAATATCTCCTTTGGTTCTCCTGGCAGTGATGCCTAGGAAACATCCAACGGCATCACAAGGTTTGCTGAAAACAATGTCATTCCAGCTGACCAACGCTGCATGATTGCTGGTTTTTCTCCATCCCTCTTTCCTCCCCCCATCTCACCATTCACTTCTTATGTTTCAGATTGGAAGCTCTTCTTATGTTTTAGATTGCAACATCCTTAGAGCTGAGGCAAACTTTGTTCATTTTCTGTATAGTGCCTAACATTTGCTGAAAACCAGGGACTCTTGCTATACTAATAGCTGTAACAAGAACAATAGAAAAGAAGAACAAAACTAGTCTTAGGCATGTCTAACTAGCAAACTTACACTAAATCTAGCTTTTTAAATTTAAGGTGTCTCATTAACACCATTATCACTCCTCATGTATTTCGTCATACAGCATTCTCCACGGAATACTCAGAAAATACAAATCTGAGTCCCATTCTATCAGCCACTTACCTCGCTCCAAACAGTACAATCAAATTGTGATTCTGGTCCTGGTACATATTGTTCCCTTCCTCAAACTGACTTTCCTGTCCACTAACAGCAAAATATAAATCTTAGATGGAACTTTGCCAGTTTGTCCTCAGAGCTTCTTTGTGAAGAACCTTAGCTCCCAGTTCTAATCACTCAAGTGTGTTTTGGTCTAAAAAAAGCCATGGGGACAAAATATCGAGTGTTGTATACTGACATACATTACATGCTTTTCAATAACAGTTTTTTTCACAACACATAGTAAATTTGTTTTTGCAGAGTACTTAATTCTACACAAAATGAGTAGTCACAAGCTTAAAATTAACATGGGAATCAGTGCCTGGTAGTAGACACAATTTACCTTTTAATAATCTTGATGACTAATCTATAATTTTACTTCTAGTGTTAACAAAGGAAAATGAAATTATTAAACTTCTATCACCTGTCCAGATCCCAGATTTTTGAAACACCTTCACATAAATACATCTTGCATGTGTTAATCATTTGATTAGTGATTTTAAGAAGAAGAGAGGTCATGCGCTCTGATGTGTTGTAGTATGGTGATGTACAATAGATCATACAGACAGTATTCATTAAACTGGGTATGTGTTCCATCATTGTTACCTACAACAGGAAAAAATGGGAAAGTCAGCAATTCTAATTTCCTAAAAATTAACACAACGGAAAATGTGACAGCTCTGGGAATACATTTGTCAGTGGATAAACACCTTTTTGATTGTAGCACATTGTTCTTGTAGACATCTCATTATGAACTGGACCATCCAATTCATTTGCAGGGACCTAACACACTATGACCAAGAGAAAAAAATGGGGAACGGGTAATGAATAAACGAATAGGTTTTCTTCCACAGTGGGATTTTCCAGAGGAAAAACAAAGACTGTACGCGTCTTGGCCATGGCCTCCAGTATACGAAGGTGATGCAGTCTGCTTTGCAAAGGAATGTGCTACCTGAGGAAAGGAAGTCATACACTGCTACAAAAGAGGGCCTGCTGTAGGAAGGACAAGAAGAAAGTTGGCCTTTGCTCATTTTGCCTAGATCTGTAGAGAAGAGAAACCCAGAAGGGGGAGGCAAGGCAACAATAATCTCTCTCTTACTGAGGATACTGAACTATAGAGTTTTCTGTCCCACAGAAAGATTCCACAGAAATGCATGCAAGCCAGATATACTGAGAACCCAGAACAAGAGACAGTGACTGGCCTAGAAAAGGATAAAAAAAAGTATGGTATCTGAAAGTCAAGTCCAATATGGCAGAACGGTGAACATTTGCAGAAGAAAAGCAGTGTAAAATTGCACAATGGATTCAGACAGAGCTCAAGCTTTGAAAACAATATTTAGAAAATTTGTAAGCAGCTGGATTATGCGTAAATCTTCTGAATCATGTAAGCTTAGACAGTTTTGCCTGGTGGCTGTATCTTCAAAATTCATGCTCTCACTTAAAAAATGAAATCTGAGACCCACATGGTTATGAAAATATGTTTTATCATCTGAACCAGGATGACAGTAAATACGTGCTACCTGCAAGAGAAAGAGCTTTAACCTGTAAAATGAGTGGAAGCTGCCCAATTTCAGCTCAACTGAAGGCTTAAGATCATTTTATGATATTTGCATTAAAACAAGCACAAGTAACTGCTAACTGAAGCATGGAGACAGGAAAAGGTTCCATATGTAAGGCCCAGCCTCACAAAGACAATTCAGCTTGATATCAGGTTTGGAAAAACATCATATTTTGCTTATTTTTCTCAGGCCCTTCAATTATCTTCTGGAATGTCAACTGCCTCCTACACAAAAACTATTATTATCTATAGCTTATTCAAAATCTGTAAACTCAATTCACTAATGCCAAAGGAGTTAAGCTGTCCACTAATCATTAAGCATAGGAGTTAAATACTGAAAGGAGAAATTTTGCAGGAAAAGCCTTTCCTTTCTTTTCTGAATTTCACATTAAGTGCCTTTAGAGTACTACTTACAGGTGAAGCTTTGGCAAGTGGACCGAAAAATTTATCCAATGTATATAAATATCTCACGTTGTCTTTAGCTTCATTGGCAGCAATTGTTATATTACCATCCTGAAGGGAGAAAAAAAAAGAAATAGAATACTGTTAAAATTTACTGAACAGGTTCTTGCTTTTTTACAGTGCATGCTACCTCAAGAGTATGATTCCATCTTGCAAACATTTTCTCAAACAAGTTCTCTCAAATAAGCCATTTCTTCTTTACATAAGAAATAACCGCTTTTACATGCAAAAATTGGTAAGATCTACCTGGCAATCAGCAACATTCTGGATGTGATTTAGAGGAACTCCTTACTTAGACCCCCAAAATTTTTCCTTCCTGACAGAAGTACAATAGTGTTGCTTCGATAATCCAACTTACATTTTAGAATGGTTTTAGCACGGTATGCATTCTACAGAACTTAGACAAGATCCCTGAAATGTACCAAGGTGTTTCCCATCATTTTTTAATAAACACTTGTTAAGGCAAATGAGTTCACAACTAATGCCTGTATATCCTTATGTTCATGACAGGTAGGAACTATCCAGTACTTAGGAGGCAATTTTGTATGAAGAAAGAAATCTAGTTCATCACCCTTGGCTCTGTACAGA
>NW_009199420.1:0-8290 GCF_000690835.1 Fulmarus glacialis | reverse complement strand
AGGCCAGGGTGCAGTAGTGGGCGAAGCGCTCCTTGGCATCCCCGTCTCTCCGGGGATGCTGTTCTCCTCCCAAAGAAACCGTCATCCCGTGCTCGTTAGTGCGTGATGCGGGGAAGGTCGTCAGTCCGGCACCGTGTGCTGCCGAACATCGGCACCCCATCCCCGCTGCGCTTTGTCCCCGAGGGTCCCCCCGCGGTGTCGTCCCTGGCTGCCCACGGGCACACCTGACACCGCCGATGCTCGCCTGCCTTCCTAGCACGGCGCAAAGCGCTCTGTGTGCCTACGGAGAATTATCCAGAAGAGGAGCAGAGGGAGTTGAGCCACCTCTGCGTTTATTAGAGAAATGCTAAGGAGGCATCTGTAACGCATTTGCATGCGGAAGCGTTTTGTCTGTGATTTGGTGGGTTTCCAACTTTGGTGTCCATGCGTTAGTACAGAAATAATACTTGAGATGAATGCTTGCCGTTTCGTCTTCAAAGCAGTAGGTTTTAGCATGGACCCAGTCTTGTTGAACGGGTAGATGTAGCCATTCCTTGCCAGTTTGTGATGTTATTTCCTCCTGGACGTACCCATTCCTTGTATGTGACTGCCAAGGTATGTAAAGTGACTCATTTGCTCCCCTGTCTTTTAAAGAAATTGAGCGTTAGGCTTTCCTAAGATAATGTATGGGAGTTGCAGACATCTGCTAGTGGCCTGGAATGAATTATGATACAGCACAACCTCTCTTCAGAGGCAAAAGGGAAAGCTACCTGTGAGAGGGATATGAAATTAGTGTGCTGCAAATTGAAAATGTCTTTGTCGAGACAGACAACTTTGTCTTGGGCATCCGGTCATGCCGTGGTTCATGGAGCAGTCAGCTGTAATGTCCTGGTGATGCAGAGGGCTGCTCCGTGCGTGCTGGCGGGGTTAAACACGTGCGAGAGCTGGGGCTGGGTACGTGGGGGAGTTGGGGTCACCACCCTGCCTCTGTCCCAGAGAACCCTTGATCTAAACCCGCATTTATGGTGGAGATGGTCGGTGAAACCCCCTCCTCGCCAGGCTGCGGCCCCTCTCCTGCCCTCTGCCAGTGTGGAGGGTGCAGGTTTTAAACGCTGAGGCCCACAGGGGACGTGTCCACCCTGCTCCCCGTGGGTGGAGGATGGGTGCAGAGGACTGGCTTGCCGGGCACTGTCTGACTCTCAGTCTCTGTAATACAGGTCAGAAAAATCATTAAGACTACTGATACAGATATGTATTTTTTTAATTGCTGGAGGAGACTTCTCCTGGGAATGTATCCAAACGGCATGGCGTTTCTGCAGCCCTTTGACAGGGGCATAAAGAAACGTAATCTTAAGAGCTGTCAGAATTTGAGATTTCGGAAGCACTTGACCGCTTGTGAATGTTGAATGGCTGAATGATGTAGTGCGCCTGAAGAGGGTGGTCAATGGTCAGGAGCTTTGGTGAGATGTTTCTTGCTTTCCATGGTGGCTGATTCAGAACTATTTCTCTCCCACTTTTCTGTTGTTTTTCTTTTATATGCGTCCTGATGATTTGTTATCAGCCGAGCAAGGAAAAGAAATACAACGTCTTTATCTACCCTTTACGTTCCTGCTTTGCATTTATCTTGTGGAGGATGTTTATACTGTCTGCTGGATAATTCTCTCATTGCATAAGAGAATTACACACTTGTACAAGTGAGAAGTAATTGGTACAAGCGTTGCTCTAATTTGCTGTTTAATCCGAGCCAAATGCAGTCTGGGGAAGTGGATGCCATAACGCCGAGGTCATGAGAAGGGATCTGATACTGTTCTGGCTTAAAGATGATGTGAAAAACTGTGGTGTGGAAACCTGAATTCGGGTTCTGCCTTGCTTTGCGATTTGACATTTGACTTCTTGTGCAGGAGTTGTCTCAGGTAAGGGGTTAACCCCCCCGGTCTCAGCTTTACGGGGTGGCAGAGGGGCAGGGGAGTGGCTGCTGTGAGCATCAGCAGCGATGGTGGAGCTCTGTGAGCATTGCTGGATTCGTTCTCGTTGAGGGATGGTGCTGTTGTGTTTGTTCCAGCCATTTGGAAATCCTCCGAAGGGAGTCTCCAAGGCCTCGGTGTTTGAAGTGATTCTCGTCTGGGGAGAGGTGGGAAATTGTGTTGGAAGTACTAAATGTCAGCTGTCAGTGTCCTAAACATAAACACTCTTTTCAGTTAGAGGCAGAAGTATTGTACTGCAGTCTTTGGGAATGTTTTCTTGTTGTGCAGGCCTCGTTTGGACACTGGGACCCTTGGGTTCAGAGCTGTAGCATTCTTTATTTGCTGTGCTCTGCCTGAATATCGCCGAGTGGAAGCTTTTCCTTTGCCATGGTGTCCTTTTTCATTGTTCCTTTAGTGCAGGCCACCAGAAATTGTCCTGAATATGGAGTGTCGACATTTGCAATGGGCAGCACCACTGCGTGTCTCAGGGAGGATGCTCTGTTTTATCTTCACAAAGTGGTAACGGCCTGTTGGGACTCCGAGGACGTCGGGAGCTGACAGTGCTGTACCTACTTGTTGTGTAAAGCAGATCAAGGCAGAGACGCACATTCAGCAAGATTTTCCTCTAATCGTTTTTTCATCCTGAAGACCCTGGAGTGATTCAAACATCTGGAGTCTAAATCTTGCCCATTTTATGTAAACTAGTATTTAATGTGCAGTGCTTTCAGGCTGGGGTCATTTATTATAACATCTTTGTATTTTCCATATATTTCTGATAGTTCTGTGTAAGAATTAGAGTAGGCAGCGGTGGTTTCTGTGGCATGGAGAAGCCCTAACAAAAGGTGTGTAAATCCTTCAAAGACAGGGAAAAAATAAAGTAACCTCTCCAAGTGGCTGCTCCTTACTTTCACTCTGCAATAGCCCCGCCTGGTAATGCAGCAAGAGAGCGTGTTGCTCTTTTTGTTCTTTTAATCTTGTTTGTGGCAAACACGCTTTGCTTCCTCCCGAGCAACAACAGCCCATTCTACCCTAGGAGGGTCACTCTGTGTATATGGGGGGAAGAAAAAGGCATCTGGTATCTTGGTGTGGTGCCAGTGTTCACACTGGCTTCCCAGAGATCCCGTCTTTGTTTTCGATCCAAGAAGATGCTAACTTTGAGATAGAGAGTACAGAAGGACTCTCAGCCATCCAGCGCTCACTGATGCTCATGGAAAAAACCTTCACACAGACAGTAGTTAAACCTTGCTTACCTTGTTGGTACCTCTTTATATGTTTTAAATTTGACTTGAAAGATTGTTTTTGAAGATAAATAATGGGAGATAGTTCTTGAACACTTTTTCAGCAAAAAGCTTATAAGCTTAACGTATTCTCCTTCAGTTTTGAACAAGGTAATCCAAATCTACATTTAATGTACAGGCAGGATGACTAATCACTGTGTTCATATGTTGTTTATGATGATGCTGTTTATATATAGCAGCGTTCTGGATACAGAGACACTACTTGGTGCGTGAATACTGGTGACTTGCACTGTTTCTTGGTGGATCAGATAGAAAATGTTTCTTTTATCTCCATAGGTTTGATAATTGCTGACAACTTTCTGATGTGTGTCAAAACCAGTCTGACCTTAAAACATTATTTCTTTTGTTTTTTTCACCGCATCTGATCTCTCGATGCCTTGGCCAAGCAGGCTTTGGATTTTTAGCCAGAGTAGCACAAATATACCTCGTGGCTGTGTACTTAACATGAAGGCTCAGCTGCTGTGACTGGAAATCAAATTTTGCAGTACTTGTTTCCTGGCCTGTAGCAGATGTGAAGTGTGGTTTAACTGCATTATAAAACCACAGGTGACTAGAAAAAGAGGCTACAGGAAATTACTTGCAGGCTGAATTCTGTGCGACAGTAAATGCCTCCTCTCAGCCGAGAGTGGCTTAACTTCTACCGTTTATTTTGTTCCATCTGGATCGCACTTATATTTAGGGATGAGGAGAAGATTTGTTCTTAATGAGAGCCTACACTCCCGCCCACGCTTCCTGGGGAGAGTAGTGTTCAAACAGTCTTCCAACGATGCAGTTTTAAGGCTGAATATTAAAAATACACTTGATATTTCTCCTTCTCCAGAAGGAGTCTGCCTGTGGTTCTCTCTCGCACCTTTGCGGACTCTCTCCACTCACCTGTTCTTCACCGGGGCCATGGTCCTCTCTCGCTGCAGATCAAACGCTGCCATGAGATATCGCAGTGCTGGGGTTTTGTTTTGGTGAAAGCAGTTTAGGAGAGTTTAGGTGTGTCGTCACAAAATCTGCATGCCTGATGGTCTCCCTTTCTTCTGCTTTAGCTGTTTGTTTGTGAATTATTGGGCCTCGAAGCTACATCCTCAGAAGGCGAAAACAGAATCTGCTGGGGAACTCGAGCGCCTTCCTGATGAACATGTCGTTTGCAGGCAAGGTGCTCAGGAATTAATAAAGCGCCATATTTGGTGAACATCTTGGCAGGAAGAGTCAGACTAATACACAAAATATGGCTAAGGGGAAACATATTTACACATCACAGGGTGGTAAATATGGTTAATGGCTGAAGTGTATTTGGAGCTTCGTTTTTGAAAAAAAACCCCACACCAGCAAAACAGTAACGAGGCAAGTAATCATACTCTGACAGGCTACTGTAGTAAATGCAGTCCTTGAGGATGTTTTCCTAGCCTGAAATACCATTAACAGAAGAGGGATAACCAGTATGCCTGTCCCTATAAACAGGCTTTCAAGATATGTGAAAACATGATTCTGAAAGATTAAGTTAAAAATTACACCCTATAAACTATTGCCTTTTGGCTGTAGTATTTCTTGAAAACTGATGATGTCCCTGAAAGGCCAGAGGGGAATTTTCTGTATTTGACACTAAAATACATTGTTAAGAAAAGCCTTTGCTCCAGAGAGGGAAATACCTTTCGGGGGGGCTGCAGGAGGGGAACTTTCCAGTACACACAAATACGCAGGGTTAGCACTGACTCTCCATTTTGCATGATGCCATTTCTGAGGTTGAGCCTCTGCATTTGGTTTATTATTGTCTGCTGTGCAGGTTTGGAACCCAGAGTGCCTTGGCATACACAGACCTTTGTGCAATGGCCAGGTGCAAGTTTCTGACCCCCCCCTCCAGAAGCAAGTGGCCGTGCTGGGTGTGGAGCACAGCCTGACCTGGAGCTGGAGCTGGAGCTCAGCCCTTCTGCTTCCCAGGACGGAAAGGGGACGCCTAGCCGGGGAGACTGGGTTAGCGGTGTTGGGCACACGGGAGAGCAGGGCATGGGAGCAGCTCCTCATAAAGTCCTTTGGGTGGCTGGGCAGCAGCGGCCCATGCCCCCCAGCAGGCAGGTTTGGGTACCCCTGCTCCCAAACCCCTTCTGATGGGGCTGTGTGGTTACGAGCGGCTCGGTTCTGGACACTTTTTCTCAGCTTTTTTTTCTTGTTCAGTTCCTAGCTTTGAAAGATAACGCTCCGAAGGTTGGATAGCAATTCTCAGAGCTGGAGAAGATCTGCTACCTTGCATGGTCTGGCCACTTGCCCATGCGAGCATCTTCCTTGCAGCTTCCTTAAATGATCCCTGATTTCCTGGTGCTAATGGCTGTTTTATAGATTTGGGCACACTCCTGTTTGCAGACTGAGATTTTCATCTTCACAACGATATGGAAGATATTGCTGTGTTTGATAGCTCAAAGACTGTATTCTCTGCTGTTTCTGTGCTACTCGAGCTTTGCAGAGCAGTGTGTTTGGGTTGTTCAGTTACTAGATGTAGGTACAGTTTTCCTAACTATTTCTAGCTAGTTGCTGTAATTGCAGCTGTGAATGTGAATTACATGTGAGTTACAATTCACATTAAGTGAATAGGCTTATAGGAGGAGGCATCATTAATGCATTCCTTTGCACAGGGGATTCTTTTTGTTTTCAGTATAAGGTGAGACTTGAGTGTCTACATAATTTCTCAAGAAACAAATGTTTTGCCGTCTCTTTACTTCAGCAGCTGTGTTTGGGTATGTGTTTTGCACAGTTTAATATTTTTCTGACAGGGCTACCTTCTAATGTGTGGCAAATGAAATGTTCTATCTGTGCCGTCTGGATTGGTTTTGAAGAGAGAAGCACGCTGACACAATTTACAGTATGCGATTTACAGTATACGTGTAAATCTCTGCTCGGAATATGCAGTTGATTCTACTTGGGAGGTCTTAAGGGTTTATACAGATAAGTGTGTTTTGCTTGAAAATGACACAACTATTTCATTGTATTTCAGGGTGAAGGCTGTCGCACTGTCCCGCTTTCCGGACACGTAGGATTTGACAGTTTGCCTGACCAGCTGGTTAATAAGTCAGTTAATCATGGGTTTTGTTTCAACATCCTGTGTGTGGGTGAGTATTTCCATTTTGGGAAGTTCTCTTGCTGAAAAGGGCTTCTCTGCAGCTGGATGTAGCTTGTAGGTGAAGAGTAAACAAGGTGGCTTTGATTTAAATTTCCCCCACTGTTCTGTCTATTTTCAGTAACAAGATTTACTGGTGCCCTGGGAAATCCCTGCTGAGGTTATGCAGTATGGCTTTCTACCAAGCAGTGAACCATAGAAATAAAATGCCTAAAATCCCGGGCTTTTATTACCATCTTTATTTTCCTAGTATGTTTCAATTTCATGTTTTTAAAAGAAAATAAGTACTCATGCCAGAGAACTTTGTTCTGAGGTCTTGTTTGGTTAAGTATTGAATTATTATTATAATTATTTTAAGAAAATACTAGTCATGCTCCTCTTAAATCACTAAAAGCTATTTTTTTTCCTCCTCCCTTCTATGCATACTTGAATTAAAATAGTGTCTGGCCAAGCCTTAGCTGGTCAGATGATTATCTAAGCTGCCATGTGGTACGGATCTCAGCTGGGGCCTGGCGCTGTAATAGGACTTGGTGTCTGTCCCTGCAGCGTCTGCCTGTCTCGCAGGTCTTCCCCAGGCTTAGGATCCCAAATGGTCCCTCCTCAGAGGCACTCCTGGGTAACAAGTAATATCTTGTAGGCTTTGGTACGGTAGTTTGGTAAGGTGGATAAGGAAATTAATCATAGAGAATTAATAATTGTCTGATAGGACAGTTAGTTTGGTTTACTGATGCCAGTGCCCTGCCTCTGGGAGCAGGAGGCTATTGTGTGGCCATGGCTGCTCGGCGTCAGCCCTGTCTGCAGATGCTCCCAGCAGTGCCTGGCGTGACAGAGGGGAGAGCTGCAGCTGTGGATACCTCCTGGGGACTCATCTTAGCTGGCGGTCAGCTCTGCACCCACACAAAGGTTGTCTGTCCCCTCCTGTAAGAGATCCACTCATGGTACGGACCTGGTGTTTCCCCAGGACAGGGTTAAGTCTGAGATGAGAGGAGTAGAGTGAGGAGAGGGGAGCAGAGCCCTGTTAAATGGAGCTGAGGAGAGCTGCAGCTGTGGATACCTCCTGGGGACTCATCTTAGCTGGCGGTCAGCTCTGCACCCACACAAAGGTTGTCTGTCCCCTCCTGTAAGAGATCCACTCATGGTACGGACCTGGTGTTTCCCCAGGACAGGGTTAAGTCTGAGATGAGAGGAGTAGAGTGAGGAGAGGGGAGCAGAGCCCTGTTAAATGGAGCTGAGAAGAAAATGTGAGGTGATAAACTTTGCTGACAAGTGGAGGTCACTGCTGAGTCGCTAGGTGATTTCCACAGTACATGAATGTGATATGACGTAGTGAAACTCTTGTCCCAGAGATTGAAGTCTTAAAGTATTTCCTTTTGCATTTATCGGGCTGCTGTGTTTTTTTTCTACAAGTTATAGGTGCAGCAGTGGATGCCTTCTGTGGTTATATATTCACTTTGATGTGTGTAGAGGAGTTGAATGCCTCCTGCTTTCCTCTTTGCAGGACAGAAATGGAATGCATTGATCGCTTGTTGACCTGAGCGACAAGGACTCACCAAGACCTATGCGCATTAGTTATTAATGTCAGTCTTCTATGAATAGTAATAACACAGGCATGGTCAATCTTGAAATAAAGAAACTTTATAGAAGAATTTAATAAGCTTCATTAGAAAAGGATCTACAAATCTTGAGTTGAAGAGGTCAGGCTTTAAAATGTCTTTTAAGAGTTGTCTGGTGCCTCTGTTAACTTGTGATAACAAAGTTAAACTCTTAAACATCCTGGAGAAAGAAAACAAAAAGTCCCAGAGTCCATCTGTCATTTATTCTCTTGGGTCTTACTTGTACAGCAGGAGTTTGGGGTGAAAAGGACAGGGAGCAAATGAGGATTGGAGCCAACAAAACAACAAATAGAATCATGGAATAGTTGGGTTGGAAGGAGCCTTTAAAGGTCATCTAGT
>NW_009199419.1:0-15530 GCF_000690835.1 Fulmarus glacialis | reverse complement strand
GCGCTGAAGGTCTCCCGGCCCCTCTGACCTGGCCGCGCAGGCCGAGGCGTGCTGGGCCTCCGCGGCGGGAGGCCCGCATGGCCCTCCTGCCCCACACGCACCCCTGGGGCAGCCGAGCCTCTCCCCAGTACCTCCTTGCCCAGGCTCCCAACTTTGAAGTACTGAAGCAGCCTTAACCTTTTATGCATAAACTTTCTTTACAGCTTTAGGGACTTTCTTTACGTTCGAATCATAATGAAACCTGTAAACTAAACCCTGCCCCTGTGGTGGACCTGTCAGTACAGAGAACTGTGAGGGCTCTGGGGTCTGCTCGACTGATTTCACAATTGAAACGTTATGAAAATGTCTCAATAGTAAACTGAAGAGTTGCCTAGTAATCTGCATGGCAAGATATCTCTCACGGTTGGTTTTCAAGGGATTTTATTCTTAGTTACTGTGTTTCTTTGCTCTTTTGGTAGATGAAAATGAAGCAGAGAAACCAGAGGAAGAAAAAGCTAGGTGAGTATCTTGACAACTGGAAGTCCTGAAGCGTGTGCACAAAAATTGTGTTCATTACATTCTTCTTCCCAGCTGCTTGAAAGTCCGCAGCGCCTGAACACACTCCGGTGTCTCTGAAAATCCCCTTAAGGTAGTCTGTTTGGTCTGCTAGAATGACTTGGCTTTTCCGTGAAATGGTTTTACCTGTGAAATTGGGACACTTGAATATGAAAGTTATTTTAAGTTTTAACTGTATTGACAGCAAGACCCCCTCACAAAATGCCAACAGGTCTTTTATTTCTGTAATCATTGTGCTTTGCAGTCTTAGTAAGGGATCAGGACTTCATTTGTCCTAGATAATTTAGAAATTAAAAGACAGTCTGTCTCCCAAAGAGTTTACAATGCAGTTACAAGAAGAGGAATACAAGGAAGCAGTGGAAGATTACCAGCTAGTTTGATGTGCAGGTCGCATAACACATCTGCTTTGGTTTTTTTTATTAGTAAGAGAGTATTTGCAAGAAATTTAGAAAAAGCTTTGGAAGTATTTGGGGGAGCCTGCTTGAGTTATAAGGAGCTGTATGAAAGAAAGCACAAAGATGCTTCTTTGAAAATCTAGCTAAGTTGATGGAGGTTGGTAGCAAGGACTGACTGGAAATGGGAATCAGTCTCTTGTGCTGAATGAAAGAAGTCTCACAATTGATAAACTATGGAAGTTGTTAATTGTCAAGATAAATTAAACAAATAAAAGGGAAGCCAATGCAAAAAAACAGGTATTGCTATTTTCTATAAATGCTTCCAGTCAACTGAGATTTTTTCAATGCGAACTCTTGAATTTAGTTACCCGTGGTGGACTTCTTGCCTGTAAGCTTGCTCAGTTGCTTTTTTGAACTGATGTCAACTTTTGACAGGCACAGTGTGATACAGCAGTAATGACCTCCAACACTTGACTACATACGATACTGTTTTGAAGCAGCTACTAGATGCAATTACTTGATTCCCATTAGTTCTTGTGGTATAAGAAACAGAGTTGTTTCTTGTCACCTTTTCCATGTCACTTAGCAGTTTTCTCGACCTCTCTTGCATTCATCTTGAATCATCTCTTTTCCAGGACAAAGAATTCTAATTATTTATTTGCTCTTTATTTGGAAGCTATTCCATATCAAGTGATTCCCTGTGTTTAGTTACTTTTTCTTGACCTGGCACCTTTTGTCAGTATTACTGTTGTTTAAGAAAATTATTTGCATGGCAACCAAAATGATCTCTAGAAACAGTGGTGTTTTATTCCAGTTTCTGGTCAATAGTGTCTAGCTTGGCATTTGGCTGCCTCAATACATAGCTGTGGGCTAAAAAGCATAACAAATGGTAGCTTATGCATCTTACGAGTTGTGTTTGGAACTCTGGAAGTGTGGTAGCAGTTTACCTGTTCAAAGTTTTGGTCTCTGGCCTCCCAATTTTGGCATTCTTCGTATATATAAAAATCATGAGGTTTTATTCAGGTCTGTGGCTAGTCTGTCATTTTACTGGGTGGTGAAGTGAAATGGGCAAGCTTGAACCCTGGGGCCATACCTGGGCTGTGTTGGGTTTTGGTGCAGTGCTCATAAGTGGGTATTTTGCCAACAGAAGACAGGATCAAAATCATTCTGTTCAATAAAAATTGGCAGTTGCTCAGTCCATTTCAGAAATATCTTTTCAGTGAAAGAATATTGTTTCTAAACGGCTCCCTCCTTACTCTGCTGTTTGTGATGCAACATCCTAACAGTTAATGGAACTGTGGAAATTAAAATATTGCTGTGTAAGAAACAGCAGTAGGTAAGCTCAGTGAGACAGCTCATTTGCATGGATTCGACAGTGCTGGTCATTTTAGATGGACCAGTAATTTTAAAATTTTTACAGTTTTCAGTCTACAGTTAAAATATAATTGAATTAATCATTGAATTGTAGCTATTCCATATGGTGGAAGAAAATTTCACAATGCAGATGCGGGAATTTTGATTCAGTGCAGCATTACCTATGGGTATTTAAATGTTTTTTCCATTATGTCTTTGAAAAGCGTCAGTCTGCAGGGGCGGGGGGGGGAAGCTGTTATTCTCCCTTCATATAGTATGAAAGATTTCACTTTGATTCCAAAAGAGGATCCAGGTGTAGTGCCTTATTACTTCCAACTATTCTACAAACATCCAGTTAGTATGATTTATGATAGCTAAATATTATCCTGCTAATATAATGTTATATTAATCTAGAAATTTTTTGAATAAATTAAATTTTTTTTTTAATTAATGCAGAAGATAGCTGGAGCTTTGGCTCTTCTCTGGAATGATGTAGCAAGGCTTTTTTCATCATTAGCTGATATGTGTGAAACAGTATGTGCATAAATACCTAGTTTCATCTTTTCCTGTTTGTTTTTGTTTAAGTGCTCCACCCCCACCTGGAAATGAAGAGGAAGCTGCAGAAAATGGCGTTGTGAAAACGGTAGTTTTAAATGTGTTTTTGAAATACTGCTTTAATTTGTTTTGATTTATGGATTATTCGTAATTTGGCTAGGACTTACAATTAAATGAATTAATGCATAAGTGTACGCCTTTGATTTTATTTTTCTGAAAGGTGTTCGACACTATCTGCAGAAACTCTAGAAATTACTAAATTAGGAATCCAATTTCCAGCTGCAGTCCACTTTTTAAATCTAACTTACAGAAAATAAATGAATAGTACTTCCAGTTTTTTGGAGGAGAAAGACAGTGCTTCAAGACAGCTGTCTTTTCTCACAGACATCCTTTTCAAAATGATAAGCTCTCTATTTTTCCTCACTGATACGAAAATAAAATCCTCTGATTATTTTTCTTTTTTGAACATGACAAACAATCAGCATTTGCAGAACTGTGTGACAATATGGATCAAGAGATGAATTACACATGCCTTTCAGAGGCAACATAACAGAACTTGTTTGGTAGTAGTCTTAAATATTCAGTATGTCTTACAACTTCAGTGTTAGTATGATGAAGGAAAGGACCAGGAAATGAAATTTACAGTTGCAGTGTTGATAAAAGGTCTCAGTTTACTGTGAATGGGAACAGTTTAAATCTGTTCTGTGAAAAAATTGTAATTTTACTTCACTGGGATTCTTTAGCTTATATCTTGCAAGAATTCTCTTAAGTGATGCAGAAACCATTATCATGATATTTGTGCAAGTTTTAGGACTCGCCTCTCTCAAAATTATATTTTTTTTTCAGTAAGTCTAATACTTTATTTATGAAAGATATTACAACTTATTTAAAGTTGCGGAAAAAAAAACTTATAAAAACTTAAAAAACTTATTTCAATTGTTTAAACTGAAAAGCTCTTTATTTTAAGTGCACCAAAGGCTTTTTGTGCTGATGCTAATACTGTAAGTGGGCAGTAGATTTAATATGTTAGGTACAAGGAGACAATAGTATACTTGTTTGGACTTGCTGATTTTAAAATATTTCTGAAAATCCTCACAGTTTCCTTGTACTTGCATATATTTGTATTTGTCACCTGTATAAAGCCTAGCATTGTTAGGATATCATTAGAACATCTCATAAAATTGAGAACTTCATGGTAAAAGGTGCACGTGAAGGGTCAGCAGCAACCTAGAAAAATGGATGGTGTTCAAGTTGGTTGAATAAGAAAAAGTGAATATTTCTGTCAGGAGGGAACTAAGAAATCATTGTTTGTAAGTGAAATTGGTTTTGGTTGAAAAGGTACATGCTCCAGGCAAAATTTTATTTTATGTTCGATGCATTTGTAATGGCTCTCTACTGTGTGGGTTGCCTGGTGTGTGAGAGAGTGGTGAACTTTTACTTTTCAGCAGTGGGGCATTGAAAGACTGACTTCTGTCTTCAGCTGTCATTTACAGTATATCTATACTGATCTAGACTCCCCCCTCCCCCCCTTGATTAGACTCTTAATTGTTTTGTAAATTATATTAATGTTGTATAGCAAGGATGACCTGCACTCCCAACATCTTATCTTCTATGCAGTTGCTTATTTTTGTCTAATTTATGTACCAGGCAAGTGAATAGACAGTATAATAGATAAGGGGTAGAGCTCAGCTTTGCTTGGATAACTGCCGGCTACCTGGGCAGAATCAATTCGGTATGTTTAGCCTTTTGCTGAAGGATTCAACACATATGTGAATAAGGGTGATCTGGTTGATAAAGTTCACTTGGATTGCACAAAGTTCTTGAAGAAATTCCTCACCAAAGGATTTTAAGAAAAGTAAGCAGCTATAGGATGAGTCCCACATGGATAATTGATGTGTAAAAGATAGAAAACAGAGGGTAGAAGTAAAAGTTCAATTTTCACAGCGAAGGAAGGTCACCTCCAGTGGGGATTCTTTGGAATGTTGTGCATAACCTGTGCTGTTTAATGTGTTTATAAATTACTTGGAAAACGGGTGAGTTGTGGGATCACAAGTTTTCTGATGTTACAAAGTTATTCAAGATAGTAAGAACAAGGACTATCTGTGAAGAACTGACTGGTTAATAAATGGTTATTGAAAATCTGTATAGAAAAAGAAGAGTGATGTTCACGGGTGGAAAAACAGGTTTACAATAAAATGGTGGTCTCTGAGCTGGTCGTTACCACTTAGGAGGGACACACTGAGATACGTAGAAAGACCCATGAAATTGATGGTTAAGTGCTTGTCTAAAGTCTAAAAAGCAGTTAAACATTGGGATGTAGCAGAAAATGAATAGAGAACAAAACGGAAGATATCATTATACCATAAATTCATGGTTCAGTTGCACCCTGAATTCTGTGTGCTGTTCTGTTCCCCCTCACATCGTAAAGGCTTTACTTCAACTGGAAAAAGTTGAGAGAAGAAGAGCAGCAAGAGTAATTGAGGTAGCTTCCGTACAAGGAATGGCTGACTAGGCAAGGACTTCTCAGCCTGGAGGACAGGCATACGTAGGATATGATGGACACTAACAAAATCACGTGTGGAGATTGTAAGTAAGGATTGACTCCTCACAGTCCCTTCCATATGAGAACTGAGACTGTTAAATGAAAGTCATAGGAGCCAGGATGAAAACAAATAAAAGAGGTTGGATCTTCATGCAATAGACGGTGCTATGGAGAGTGTCGCTGCTGGGAGTTTATATGAGTCCAAGGGAAGTCTCGGCAAGTACTTGAGAGAAAGATCCTTTGGGGGTAAATAGACAAACCATAACTGGCTTAGGAAATGCCCTGAGCTAATAATGATCAGCGGCTGAAAGAGGGTTAGGGAGGAGCACCATAAGAGTTTGCGCTGTTTTTTCGCTCCCCTATGATCTCTGGGAAGAGAGGACCAAAACAAAACGCCGAACAAACCCAAACCACTGGACTAGATGAATTCTTGGTATGAACCGTTATGACAATTTTATTTACCAACAACCTTCAATGCTATGGGACGGAACAGCGTGCAGTGTGCTCTTCTGTTTTTTCAGCCTGTTCGCTGAAAAATCTCGTGTGTTTTATATAGTTTACTGATGCTAGGAACTGAATAGATTTCTCTGAAGCGTAGTGTTCATCTACAACTGGAAAAACATTTATTTGAGTTACTCTGGATATGTAATTGAGGATGGCAAGAGGCTAGTCTTGCATGTCTTTAAGTTCTTTCCTGAATGACAAGGTAAGAGTAGAACCAGTGTGTGTGAGCTAAATAGAGGGAAGAAGGATATTAGGTAGTGGAAGCTATTTTATGCTTATTTAGGAAACGTCATGTTTCAGAAACAGAACTTAGTATTAAAGATACTTCTCTATTTTGATCCAGATGCTTCAGATACTTGTAGCATTTCAGCAGATGAGCCTCCTAAATTTACTGTTAATGCTACTCAGTTCTGAGGTCTAGGAAAAGGAGAATTTTCTTCTTTCGAAGATTTCTAGAACAGATAGTTTTGTCTGGATTATTTTTCCACTGTAAAGGTAAGTGAGTGCTTTTTGTCTAAGCAACGACTTTTTCTTTTGTAGAAGGTGGCAGAGGCTGAGGATGACAGTGATAGTGATAGTGATGATGATGAAGATGATGTTCAAGTCACCATAGGGGATATTAAAACAGGAGCTCCACAGTATAGGTAAGTTATTTGCAAACATTAACTGGGGGAACTTTCAAGATTACATTTAATGATCAATTCAGGCTCTTTAATACCTGTCAGTGTCAAATTGTATGCATAGTTAGTCTCAATTTAGGGTTTTTTCAGCTCTTTAACAATGTTTTTAATGATATAGTGACTTGAAAACAAAAAAGTGAAATGAAGTCAATGAAATGTCTTAAAGGAAGACCTGTTGTATGATTTGTTTTTAGACTTTGAGAAATACTTGTATTAAGTTTGTAAAGTAGAGGGTTGTTTTTTATTATGGAATGGCTATGTTACATAGCATTTTTAGGGTCATTATTGTGACGGTGACATTTCTGTTGCAAATGGTAGAGTGGTAAGCACAGAGAACATTGGAAACATTTGTCCTTGGTCCTGTTTGTAGTGGATGCAGTTCTTATTAGACCTCTATAGTTTCAATTCCTATAGATGTTCTCAAATAAGATTTTAATGTACTTCAGGATGGAGCTGCCAGTCTCTGGAGATAATTTCTCAAGATTATGGTTTAGGCATTTGTAGCATACAAGAAATTTTTTGCTACTGTTATTGCCCCGTATTCCTTCTTCTCTTGATAAAGGGCTTGTTTTTCACTCAACGCTTTTGAACAGTGTTAATTTTACCCAAAATTATGAAATACTATTTTTCATTACATGGAAGTTTTCTGAGGGAAGTGGTTTGGTTGTTTGTCTTGGCAATCCTAATGTTTTCATGCTTATTAAACCCAGAGTTACTAGGGTGTCATTTCTTAATAGAATTATGACAGGTCTGCAGGTAGGTCTGACTCATGTATATTATTGTGTTCTTAACTTTAGAATGCAGGTGGTTTACTCATTTTTGAAATATAATATTTTTAAACTTTCAGTATTTCATATCCTAAACTAACTGTGCAAATCAATGTGATATAAAAAATAGCAATTCTTTCAGTTCTTTATTTGTCTGCTTTCAATAACTTGCAGTATGCTTGTGGTGTAGGCAGTGACCTCAAATTTTGTGAGACTAAAGCAAAACTACATTTATATTCTCAGTAGATTTGCTGGTGCTCTTTCCATGAGTACAGAAAACAATGAGCAGATGATCCTAAATCTAATTAGAGTAGAAAGTTTTACGTAGACATGGTTGTTTTCTGAAAAACCTTTTTTCTGGGCAAATTGGACAGAAAGTTCATGGAGGGGCAGTAATCTAAAACAAACTTAACATTGCTGTTCATTTTAACTTCAGTATAACAGGTTCCTTTTATAGGATTAAATGATTTTTCATATAGTAGTCAACTGCTGTTTAAAAAAAACCGTAAGATTTGTTTGACAAAGTCATGCACAAATACAGCATGGCAGATCAGAAGGTTAAATGTTTTGTGTCAGTTTTGTGTTTTTGTAGCACTTGAATGAAAACTAAAACTGCATGGAAGTGGTACTGCAAACTATACACTGCCTTCTAATTATATGCTAATCTCATTACGTTTATGGGTTGATACCACCTGTGAGGATAAGCTACACTGCATGCAAATGGTAGTGAAAGCCTGCTCTTAATGTTCCAAATGAACAATACTGTAGTTCCTAAGGTAGTTAAATCAGTATCTAGATTTCTGAGTGCATTTTTATGAAGAAAGCTCTCAAGTATTTTAGAAAGTGAAATGTTACATACTTTTCTGTTGGTCACAAGGATAGGTGATTGCTAGAAGTACATTGAAACAGCCTTTCAATCATTGTAGAGGAATGCTTGTATTTTCTACTTCTGTACAGATTAAATGGAATAATTACGAAAAGAGAAAAGGATCTGTCTAAACCCTTTCTTTTCTTTTTTTTATTTTGTTTTTACTCTAATCCCCAGAGTGTCATCTGTATCCCTAAATGAACTGCATTTTTCCTTTCTCTCTTCTTCTGGTTCTGTCCGTTCTTGTTTCTATCAAGGTCTTTATCCTTTCAACTCAGGAAGAGTGACTGGGACTTGCTTCACAACTGTTTATTAGTTGGAGAAGTTGCTACTGAGCATAGAAAGGTACACTCTCTTCCTCCTAGGCTGATCTCTTTACTTTTACAGTGTTACCAGCTTGGAAAGCTAGAGATTCAGGATGGTGATTGAGCCTGGGTCCAGTTTGTTTCTGGATCTTGCTAACTCTTGTTATGTGTTTTCTTCTGTTTTAAGAGTGTTCTCTGTCTAATTCAGTTTTGTTAATTTCTTTAAGTTACGGAGCGGCACCTGTGAATCTCAATATTAAGACAGGAGGACGAGCTTATGGATCTTCTGGTAAGAAAATTTACACAGTAATGTTAGTAAAAATGCAAAAAAATATTTGGTTGTTTTGGATGAAGGAAATAATTTTCACTTCCAAAACTTCTTCATAAATTTAAATCTGACTTCCTATTTCTATTTTAAGTGTGTTAAAACTATTTGGTAGAGACAGAAGGCTCTAACTTTCTAACTTTTCTTCACAGGTGCAAAAGTTAAAGGGGTGGATCTAGATGCACCGGGGAGTATTAATGGTGTGCCACTTCTGGAAGTAGATTTAGATTCTTTTGAAGATAAACCTTGGAGAAAGCCAGGTAATGTTCTGGTTTACGTTAACTGATATGTAGGTATTCAGTAGGTTATTTTAATAATAATTCCCGTTTACTGCATGTAGGTCTTATCTACCCTATAGCTAGAAGATACTGTACAATAGAACTTGGAAAAAGCAACTAAGTTACTTGTTGCCTTTGTGGTGTGCCACAGAGTGTGTGGGTGTGCCTTGTTTCTTAGTATACATTCTGCACATCCATCAGCAAAAGGAGACTGTAGGACATGCCCTTTGTTTTTTTTTAAATGTATGTATATCCTGAACTCTCCTTGGAAATCTGTATTTCTGTGGAGATTACTGCCATTGGTCTGTGCCATAGGACAGAAGATAAAGCAGAATGGAAAATAGTTCTAATAGGTTTGAGCATGAAGAATGGTGAAACATAGCTGCTTGTGCTTCTTTGTGTTCACACATAGATGTCCATAAGCTTTGAAGAAGCAGCTGGTACCACATGGGTTTTCCATAAGTCTCCTGTGTGTATTGTCTGGTTGGCTCAAGTGATTTTGCCAGACTTGTCTAATACCTGCGTTGCTTGTTGTTTTTTTAGTGGCAGTACGTCTTGCTGCTGTGTATAGTTTTTTCTGGTGTTTGTATGTTGCTTTGGCAATGCAACTAGTGTCTACAAAATGGAAAAAAGAAGCCTTTGATAATATTCTGGTGTTTGAACTGTTACATATTTGAAATACATTCTGTGCATTTGAGTTATGTCTGGTCTCTCTCTTACAATAAAAATACTTCGTGGCATCAAATGAAACTAGGAGTCAAAACGAAATGAGGAGTCAAATACAGAACAAGCAAAAGGGAGTGGTTCTTCACTGAACATACAGCAAACCTGTAGATCTTACATTTATCCTAGTGTAAAGATACAGGGATTATAATATCCTATGATATTCTGTAAGTATCTACTCTTGATCCCTGAGATGAGATGCTAGGCAAGATACTCTTTCTGACTAAATTTTAATGTTTTTATAGTCTTAGCCATGAATACTCTATGTTAACTGAAGTAAAACTGTATTGTACATTGCAGTAGTATGTTTTTAGATCAATGCCTAATCCGTTTTGTATATATGTTCAGTGGAGAAGAGAAAAGATGAACTTTGTAATGTCCTAAAAACCTATGCTTTTCTATTTAAAGGGGCTGATCTCTCTGATTATTTCAACTATGGGTTCAATGAAGATACCTGGAAAGCTTACTGTGAAAAACAAAAGAGAATACGAATGGGTCTTGAAATTTTACCAGTTACCTCAACCACAAATAAAATTACGGTAATTAGTACAACTTTTGTGGTATTATACGTGCTTTTTTCCCTGGAAAGTTGCTTGTGTGTCATAAGCTTGTTGTGCCCAGTTCAGTGCGTTTGTTAGAGTGTGCACCTGACTCCCCACCCCGAGCCTAGAGTGTTCCTGTGTTGCTTCATTGGCAATTTGTGTGGATAGTGTGGCAGACTAGCTACAGCTAGATTGCATCTGTACCATTATTCAGATTGTGGCCCATCACTTAAAAGTTGTATGGTATCTTAATGGGCAATGTGTTATTTAACTTAGGCTGAAGACAATGCTATGGAAGTAAGACCAAGTGCAGAGATTCTCGATGGCAGATACCATCTTTTTAAGGTGAATTTTAGTAAACTTTTGTTGGTTGCTCTCATTTTTGTTGAGTATTGCTTCCCATGCCACGACAGACTGATAGAAGTACAACTGAAATGGACATAGCCATTATGTCAAACTCTCATCTTACATCAGTGACTTTCTGCGTATGTCACAAAATGCTGATTAAAAAGTGTTGCTTTGTTCGTCACCCTTCTGCAAGCATGTGAGTTAGTGGCCTGGTGAACTAACAAATTTCCCAGTGAAACTAATTTTTCTTTATGTGATGGTTTATTTTTAGCTGTAGTGCATTTGTTTGTGCAGATTAAAGAATTCGTGCAGATGTGCTGGGGAAGCTTTTGTAGGTTACAGCATGTTTATTTTTCCTGTGGCCTTGTAGCTCTTACTGTGTTTTGTAACACTTATCCTTGGCAACTCTGAGATGTGAAAATCAATCTTCCATATTTTTCTGTTGACCTTTTGGGATTAGATGGCAATAAATCAAGTTATATGTAATATTTTTACGTTTGGAAATGCTGACTTTCAGACAGCAGAAAAATCTATATGACGGGATTTATCTTAAGGATTGAACATTTTTTTCAACTTCTCGTTTTCTCATTTACTCTTTCATTTGATACTAAAGTTGAAATTAAAGTACAAAGGTTATTTATTTTGCTTATTTTCAATATGCAGTCATTTTTGTTCTTGAACTGTCATTAAAATGACTTGGAACTGTTTGTTGCTTTCTTCTGTATACTCCTGTGACAGAAGTGTCAATTGCAGACAGGTATTTTTGTTTCCCCTCATATGCTACTTGAGGATATCCAGTCATTTTGACTTTATCTTAGCAAGAACAGATCAGAAGCTCCCTGGGGCTTTTTGCCTTCCTCAATTACCATTATAATAGTGTTATGGAATGGTGGAAATGGTGGGCAATGGGAGTTATGATTTGCAGCTGACTACACTCTCAAACTTCTCTGAACTGTTGTCCTGAAGGAAGAAGGGTAAGTATTCCAAACCAAAGCTTCCCCTATTTCTAGCTCAGTATTGACTCTCTGGGGGTCCAGTGATCAAACAGTACAGGTAATAATTGTGTTTTAAGAGTCTGAAGTAGAGTTTGTCATGTGTTTTACAAGGAGTTTACATAGAATTATTAAATAATTAACTTTTTTCCCACTCTTCTGAAATACTAAGTCTCATGTAATTTACATGGTGTGTTTGGATTAATCCTCTGTAACTGGCAAGACTTTGTCTCCTACATTTTCCAGTTACTCATTAATTAATTGAAGACTTACAGATTTTTCAGATAAATACTTAAACCAAACCTATTCAGTTTTTTTTTTCATATTTCTGGATTAAGTTTAATTCAGTCTTAACTATTTACGTGCATTTTTGTGGTTTTGGGAAAAAGGTGCCTGTGTTTAGAAGTGAGATTCTGCAAAAGCTTAGTAGTTCACTTGCCTACAAGAAGCTGTGAGATCACAGCCTATGTGATGTTATACCATGAGTGAACTAGCTATGTAGAGTGATGTAGCGATGTGATTGGTACAGTGGGAGTGTCTTTAAAAAACAAATCAGTACAGATTTGTCTTTAATGCTAACCCATGTAGGTTTTTCTTTCATGTATAATGTGCTGCTGAAGTCAAACAATACTTGAAGTACTGGCGTGAAAGGTCTTGCATAGCTTTAATAACGTGTCTCTGGAATTTTGCAGTACTTCAGTAACAGCAGTATGTTTTTGAAGTATTCAGTCTGAACTAATGAAAAGTCTTTAAAGTTTGCCTTTAAAGTGTGTGAGGTGACTTCCTGGTATGACTCGGAAATTAAGTGGTTACTAGATCTCATAGTCAGTAAGGCAGACAGAGTATCCACTCAGTTTCTTGTCTCATGTTTTGTTGTTGGGTAGCAGACTTGTTAGATAACTCTGTCGTTAAGATTGTGAAGATTTTTATTTTTTTTAATAAGTATGCTTCTTTTAAAAATTAAGATGTTATTTTGTTCATACAGGAAATTCTACAAGAAAATAAGTTTGGTCTGTTCATGTCCAAATCAAATGCTTGGAAAATAAATATTAAAACTGTCTAATCTTCTCTAATAATTTGTTCTCTGGCATATTCCTTTTTACATATATTAAACACAGTACTTAAGTAATATATCCTTATAAAATACGGACTTTTACTAACTGTGCAAAGATGACAGTTTTTTAAAAATCTGGTTAAAGTTGGACTTTCTTTTTGTGTTGGCTATGTGCTGTGTTGAGTGTTGGGGCTACTGTACTTCTGAGGTTAAACTAATGATGAAACATTATTTTGAAGGTACAGCAGGGCAGAACTGGAAATTTGGAGAAAGAGTTGGCAGTGCAGTCGACCAAAGCTGATTTCACATCTCCTCCTGCCTTATTCAAATCAGGAATTCCAACAAACAGGTCAGTTAGAGAGTTGTAACACAAGACCAAAAAACTTTTTATACTGTATTTGAAGTTCATGATTTTTGTAGGAAAAAAGGAAAATCTGTTTCTGTAACAGGTAGAAATGAAGGGTAGAGTGATCCTAAACACTTTTAGCCTTCAGTCACCATTATGCATGAATGCTGTGCTACCTTCTTGGCTATTCGGGAAAGAGAAAGAAGAAGGAAAGGGAAGAAAAACCAGCAGGACCAACTAACAAGGCAGCTATAAAAATCCAGGTGTTGATGTATGACACCATGTTTTTTCTGTGGAATTAGATTGGCCGACAAAATGTTTCTAGCTAGTGTCTTTATGGGTATTAGCTAACACTTTCCAGTTAAACAAGGTGGAATCAGACAGCTATGACTTCAACAACTGGAAGGATTCCTGGAAGCCAGTCTCTTTCCTGCAAGGTAGCTTTAGCTTCTCCGTATTTGAATATTTTACTACACTTCTTTGAAATGAGAGAAATTATTTCCTTACTAGGGTTTCTTCCCCTTCTTCTCCCAGCCCCAGGCTTTAATAAGTTCTGTCTTTTATATCTAAGCTACTGCTGTTTGATACCCGGCACTTGGCTTAGGGTGAATCCATGCTTCTGCTCTACTTCAGTTATCAAGTGATCCTGTATAGGAGTTTTCTTCTGTGCAAATTAAAAGCCGTTGTATTATAAATGATGGTAAGAGAGGTAGAACAGGTTGTAAGCCTTCGTCATCAACAGTTAAAGATTAGCATCTATGACTTGTCTTTATGGACTTTATGGACTGCATCCATAAGTACCTTGACTAATTCAGAGGCACTCATGTTCAATTATTCCATCCTTTAAGAGTCAGTTCAATACCCAAATATATTTCTCTTGGGTGAGGGGAAAAAATCTTGCTTGATACTCTTGCCTGCATTTTTCTTTCACTCCTAGAATATTCCTCTGGGTAGTCTAAATTCTTCTCTGAGCTATCAGGTTATACTGCACTGTTTTTAGTAAATTTTAGTTCTTTTTTTTTCCATTTTTCCTTGTCTAAGAAGTAGTAAAAGTCTTCCAAACTTTGTACCAACCCTGTAATTATTTTTTTTTTACTTTTGTTTTCTGAATTGCTTCTGATGTGTGATGTTCTTGTAAAAGAGTTCTCAAAATTGAATGTACTGTTCACAGGGTAAGGATTCCAAATCTGTATCTGGTACAGGTTTTGTTAGAGGATTTCAGTTCTTTATGCATCTCATTGGTGGACAGAGAATCTCTAAAATACTTCAGAAATTAGTTAATGACCAGGATATTAAAATGTAGTTAATATAGAAAAAATGCATTGCGTAAATTCTGTGATTCTGTGAAACTTGCATTTGTTGTGGGAAAGCTTAATACAGTAAGGTCATACATGTGCATGGTGTAGGCTTCATAAGTAAAATCTTTGTTGTATGCTCTAGCTAGGATAAATCTATCTTACCATAGATAGTCTTTATACCATATTTTTATGTGATACTTTTTTTTTTTCCTACCTGAAGTTAGCAATCCCAAGTTTAAGTGACCATCTTTCTGATTTTTGAAGGTTTAAAGTCACTATATTGGTTGTTAGTCAGGGCTTTCCTGAGAAACTTAAGACGTGTCTGTTTTCTCCAGGAACTAAGTTTACCTTAGCAAAGGTTGGGAAACCCGTATATCTTTAAGAATGAGAAGCCAGTAAGTGAAGTTGGTCTGTTGCGTAGATAAAGAGGAAACAAAATGGTGCATTTCCAGTTGTATCACTTGTGCATTCCAGTGGTTAGAATAGTTTGTTTTGTATGTGAATATAGGTTGTTTTAGTGTGAATACTGTAATTGTAAGTTGTTAAAATGGCAAAATGGATTTCTTTCCATATTTAATATCTGCTCCTTTGGATGCATTTGCTTAAAATAAATTCGTCTGTAAAGGAAAATGTATTTCTACCAAGTGGTCAGAAGAGATTTTGAAAGAAAACTGTATGCTCAAAAGTCTGAGAGTAGCTCAGTGAATGAATACGTCTTAACTGTATGGATTATATATACTTCTACTTGAATGACTTCTCCAGAATGCAGCTACTATTTTCTTTATATAAAAACCTGTAGTACTAATTTCTTTATAATCAGGCAGTTTTTTATGGGATTGGACTTTTTTTTTTTCTCCTTTAATTAAAGAGTTAATTTTAGGTAGGCAGAAATTTTTCGGCAATCCAGCTCTTTGATAATTTAAAATAATTGTCTTGAGGCATTTGTAATAGCTTTGTTGTGAAATTGCTGGAAGCATTTCTCATGTAGCAGTAAAACTTCTCTCAGCTTCTATCGGTAGTTGATATATTTGGTGAAAGGGAGGGAAAACTGATGTAACTGGGTATAGCGGAGGGTGCACTCTTCACTGGGTAAAAAACTG
>NW_009199418.1:0-12008 GCF_000690835.1 Fulmarus glacialis | reverse complement strand
TTTTATCCCTGACATACCTATAGAAGCTTCCCTTGTTGCCCTCAACGTCCCTGGCCAGATTTAATTCTATCACGGCTTTAGCTCTCCTAACCTGATCCCTGGCTGCTTGGACAATTTCTCCGTATTCCTCCCACGCTACCTGTCCTTGCTTCTACCCTCTGTAGGCTTCCTTTCTGTGTTTGAGTTTGTCCAGGAGCTCCTTGTTCATCCATGCAGGCCTCCTGGCATGTTTGCCTGACTTCCTCTTTGTTGGGTTGCATTGCTCCTGAGCTTAGAGGAGGTGATCCTTGAATATTAACCAGTTTTCTTGGGCCCCTCTTCCCTCCGGAGCTTTGTCCCATGGTACTTTACCAAGCAGATCCCTGAAGAGGCCAGAGTCTGCTCTCCTGAAGTCGAGGGTAGTGAGCTTGCTGCGTGCCTTCCTTGGAGCCCTAAAGATCTTGAACTCCACCATTTCATGGTCACTGCAGCCAAGGCTGCCCTTGAGCTTCCCATTCTCCACCAGCCCCTCCTCGTTGGTGAGAACAAGGTCCAGCATAACACCTCTCCTCATTGGCTCCTCTGTCACTTGGAGAAGGATGTTATCATTGACGCATTCCAGGAACTTCTCAGATTGCTTATGTCCTGCATGTGTCCCTCCAAGAGATATTGGGGTGGTTGAAGTCACCCATGAGGACCAGGGCTTGTGAATGTGAGGCTGCTCCTATCTGTCCATAGAGGGCCTCATCCACTTGGTCTTCCTGCTTCTGCTACAGACCTGCACCATAATGTCACCTATCCCTGCCCTCCCTTTAATCCTGACCCATAAGCTCTCGGTCGGCTCCTCATCCATCCCCAGGCAGAGCTCTGTTTTATTTTTATTACAATATATGTTTAGATGCAGTTTAAATAAGAATATCTGTGCTTTTAAATATATAATGCTTTTACTGTATATTAACAAGTATAAATTTTTAAATGTACACTTGTATTTTAATTAATAACTGATAAATAATTTTTTAGCTTTTATTTAATTGCTGGTATAAAGAGGAAATAAAAGCAGAAGTTACTGGAATACATCCTACAGCTAGTTTATAGGACCAGAAAAGAAGTGTGTGTGGGTCTTTTTGGTTTTGGTTTCTTTTTAATTTTATTTTGAATGTCATATATTTATCTGTTTTATAAATACAGAACTGTTGACACATATATTTAAAAATATTTTCAGTGCTTTGAAAAACAGAGACTGCACATGGATGGATTTGTATTTTGGCTATCACTTATAGTACATATTATGCAAAAGAATTTCAAAACCACTAAGGTTTGCAGAAGACGACTGACAAACAGAGCGCAAAATATAATATAGAGAATATAATTTAATTTCTGTAATACCAATTAATGATGGGGAAGGCCAGAAAGCACAGAACACTGTATGAAGATATCGGTACTGGGAGTATAGCAGGATGCTTTAGATACAGTAGGCTCTTAATAGCAAGAGAATTTTACTCACAGTTTTGTATTTTGTAAATATTTTGGATTTATTCCAAACCAGCTCAGATCTCCAAACACCATTCTTACTGCTCAGATTGATCAGCTGGAACATTTCTATCTGTACATTTGTTCAATTTCATTATTTTTCATCAATCAAATATGAAATAAGTAGACAGAAGAAGGTAACTTTCTTAGTTATGATAGGGGTCTGGAGAGAGAGAGAGAGAATTAGAAAAATTTTCCCTCTCCCTTCCCCCTAGATTTATCCTGTGTTGGATATGCCATTTATATGGTTTTCACCAAAGTGTGTGAAACAGCAAGCTGTGCTTTGTCTGCAAATTAAGTAAGATTCTTTTACAAATATGGTAGGGACATCAGAACTGAGTTTTCGTTACAGAGCACGGTCTGCTACTTACCATACTCATTTGAGCATAACATGCCGCCACTCGACAGGATGCCCTGTTTGTGCTCTTCCATGTGCCACACATCTTTTCCCCTTTGCTGAGCCCAGTCGTGCACTGCCTTGCTGAAACTTCACCTTGACATTTGCCAAAATGCTCTGTTTCAGGTTACTGTGCAGCTATTCTCTTTTTCCTCGAGTAACGATATCCCTCCCCTGCTGCCCGCAGCACCTACATACTGCTGTGTCTGAACTGTTAATCTGCTGTTGCTGTTACAGGATCTGCTTTCCAGTACGTCTCTGCAAAGGTGCCGTGCTTTTAAGGAGGCAGCCTTCTTAGTCTTCTCCAGCAGTGGTGTGCCCAGGACATTGTGCTCAGGCTTTCAATTACTTTACAATTTTAACTTCAGTTACGGCACTTCTGTCTCTGTCCATGAACCATATAGCTTGGAGTTCTTTGGTACTGCCTCGTAATTGTTTTGTTGTCTCTCTGTGCTACAAAACCCATCAGAAAAAATACAGCACAACAGGCAGTCCTAAGGCTGCATACAGGTAACTGGCATGGTCAGTTCAATCTCGGTTTCTCTTAGAAAAATGTAGAAAATAAAAGGTGAGCAAGAGGAATTGCTTTGTGCGTGGCAGCACATTAGGCCTCTGTGTTTCCTTGATGATGTCAGTCTTCATATATACATTTTATATATGTATATAACTGCAGACACTTTTCCATTTTTTTATCCTGGGAGACACCCCTTGGAAAGATGAAGATCCGAACTAAGTTGCTGTAGTGCCACATTAATTATTCTGGTGATAACAGGCCCCACTTTTTTGTTGCATGTTCTCGAAACAGTGTTGGATTGCAAAGAGACTCCAAGGGACTGAGGTCTGTACCAAAAAGCAACGTGCAAATGGAACTCCTGTGCAACTGAAGGTAAATAAAGAAGGCTTGCTTGCAAGATCTGATAAGAATTCCCCCAACTTATAAATGTGGCAAGTTTAGGACATATTTTACCATTTCTGTTACTTTATGTTTCACTGGTTATACATTAATATTTTCAGAAGCTGGTCATTTGATATGATGAAAGGTGTAACTTACAAATTGCTGACTGTGTGAGAATGATTTGTGCCTTATATGCTGAGCCTTACTGTAACGTTAGGCTTTGACCGAAACTTTTCTATACTGCCTGGTTAGATTTCCTTTTTAAAGCTGCAAATTGCTAAGCAAAGTTATTTTTATTCTATTGTGCACTTTCATTTCAGCTTCCTGCACAGACAGCACCTCTGATTAATTACAGAAGAGCATAATGTGATTAAGTTTGTGTCAAGAAATAGGACAGCTACACTGGCTTGTGATGGCTTACAGCTATGTTTTTGGTGAGCACAATGTGTGTATGTGTGCTTTTGGCACTGAAGTGATAATGGAAAGGATGTGTCTCTTCCTTCAAGGAATAATGGAGAAGCAAGGAGTGGAGTCCAGGCTGTCTGTTGACTAGGAAGCTTATTCCACACCAGCCTACAAAAGTACTTCTCAACCTGTTGTAGGCAAAGTTATTCTAAACCTTATTGAGAAAGCCCACATACTATCTTAAGTCTGCATTGCCACATTTCACTTGGCAATGAATTAAAATTATTTGTTACATACTGTCAGAATTCATAATGAACTCTTGTATGATTCATGAAAGCATGTTTTTAATTTCTAACCACATATTAAAGCAAATAAGCTTGAATATTTATTTGTGGTGGTGATGGTTTATCCTTTGTCATTGCCCACCTGTCTGTGTGCATAATTTCCCACCTCCCAGGTGCAAAATGTCTTGCAGGACTGATCTTTCACCAGCCTGTAGTAGCCCCTGAACCATAGGTTGAAGATTGTTGGCCTTGAATGTCAAATGCTGTCAAACATAATCTTCATGGTAGTAGCCCTCTATAAGGAATCACAGATTAACATGATTTATAACCGTAATTCGATCCTTTACTGCTTTTATTAAATAGGGAAAAAAAAAAAAAATCTTAATTTCTAAATCTATATGTATCTGGAAATAATCTGATCCCAGCCTTCTGAACAAGATCCATCTCTGGAGATAGACAATATGTAAAAAAGGATAGTAGGATGTTGCTTTGTGTTATGAAACTGTTAAAAAATAGGAAATCACCTGGAGGGGGGAGGGGGGAACAACAACCCAAAACCCAAACATTTCAGACTCAGTAGCTGTATTCAAAAATTTTTAATTGCTGGCTGACTTACTCTGCAAAGGAGAGAACAATAGTATATGAAAACAGTTTGTTCTCTGGTATCATTTTTATGAACTGTAGTTCTTCAAAGGATAGCTCATAAAATGCAGCATCTGGAGTTACATTAGGGAGAAATATAGCCATACGTTGAAATATCAATAATTGCCACTAGAAAATCAGTGCATGATTTACAATTATTTTAATATTTTTTGAAAATTGTGAAGGTAGAAGCTCATCTGGGGATATAAACCCCACACTTTCGCTTTCCCTTTTTAGTGGAATTTGCTGGTTTTGCCCAGAAGGTATCTGCAAGTGGAGAGCCAAATGAGGCTGATCAGTAAGGTTTGTGCAGTAATTTTAGGGGGAATACACAGGAATGGCTCCATCTAGCTGGTCAGAAATGTGAGGCAGAGGAGCTAGTGCCATGCTAGAGCATGAGAATCAGAATTATGGAGTTTGTTTTTCTTGCTTTTGTTGTGATATGTCCTGTTGAGAATGCTCATTAAGATGAGCAGGCACCGTTATTATAAAGAGCTTGTCTAGAAAAGGCCAACTAGGGAAATCTCACATATAGAACTTAGTGTGGATGATGTATCAGCCTCTTGAGAGAGGAGTAAGCATGGTGAGAGAAATGCCACAAAAGTACAAATTGTGTTGTTATAATTGTATGCTATAAATCAGTATAGAGGAAAAGAGGTGATCTGGAGTTCATTTAGGTCTGTTGGGCTCTGTGCAAGAAGAGCTGCAATCATTTAATATCAATCACCTAATAAACACGTGCTGAAAAACTAACAATTTATTTTTATTTCTGTACTGAATTAAATTTTAGTATGTGTATACTTGAAACAAATGTTTTGAAGTCCTATTCCCAAAGTATAGGAGCACTACCAAAGAATTCTCATTAGCTAGAAGAAGATGCATTATAAGGTACCTCAAACTCTTGCAAAATATGATTTTGTTGGCATGCCCTCAAATGCTGCTTAAGCCAGCACTTTTTAAAAACACAACTTAGTCTCCTACAGCTTCAGAATATGTGACTGCAGAAATGTCATAAATTGTATTGTCTCAAATGTCTTTGTTTTATTGACAACTTCAGTGTGTCAGCCAGATTTTACTCTTAAGTGTCTCCATTGGGTATATTTACAGAAATTATACTGCTTTGTTTCTTTACAACAAACTTTCCTTACTTTACCCTTTATGCTCAAGCCCTCTACATTTCATTATAGATTGATAGTTTAAACAGGAAAAGGAAATTTGCTGAAGAGATCTATATCTCATTTCATCTTTGTAAGCAGAAGAGACAGGGCATGTACTTAAACAAATATTACATATTCTAATCCTGATTTTCCTGAGTAAACCAAGAGCTGTAACTGTGAAATGTGTCGTTTTTTTTTAAAACCTAGATCATATCAGGCAATGAATTTTATACTTAGTATGAATAGGACCTTTTTTCTTTTTCCAGGTGATAAAAGGAAAATTAAAGTTTGATTCCTTCAGTGTTTAGAGATTCCAGACAATGCATTCTTTGTTGTGCCAGCTACATAATAAGTGAATTTTTGTGTCACCTATTCCGTATCTCAGTACAAATAAAATACAAGGGAGAAACAACTGTATTTGTAATGGTGAGAAGTCACGGTTCTTTTATTATCCTCTACACTTTCTGTAATGGAAAGTAAAGAGGCAATGATTCTACAACAGAAAACATGCCTGTGTAGATGTACACAGATGGGTTATGTAGTTGGTTTTGTGTAGCATAATGCTGGAGGCTGAGTGATAATGAAATGGATAGAAATTGAGCTTACATTGTATTTTATTAATTTGTGGTTGATATGCTTTTCAACATCTTACATTGCAGTGATGTAACCATTTACAAACAAACCCCCCCAAACTAAACCAAAAAAACCCTCGACATAAATTTGCAAAGGACAAAAAGTACTTTGTTTTTTGGTTTTTTGGGGTTTTTTGGGGGTTTTTTGTTTGGGTTTTTTTGTTTTTTTTTTCCGTAGTAGCTTTGGTTTTATCTCAGTGTGACTATTAATTGGGAAGATGAATTCTGTGATCTGCAAAACTAATGAAACTTCTTTCGGTACAGATTGGCTCGATTTCAGCTCTATCCTGTGCTACATTCACCCATGTGTCTTGTGATGTTCTCACTGGGGAAAAGACACAACACTGAGATTTTTTGGAGCTAAGCATGTACTTTATGACAGGCTGACTGCTAGCTGTAGCCTAACTCATTAGCCAGATACTACTAAGAGCATAAAACAGTTGTGGTTTTCCTACCTTTCCTCAGTAAGGACACTGATTTGTATCTCTCTTCAATATGTGGCTTCTAGGTTTTTTTCCAAAAAAATTTGGGATTTAAATTGTTTGCCCACCATTAAAGTTGATTGAAAATCACCTGAAGGATTAAAAATTATTGAGTAACTTAACGTTGATAACACAATCCTGTATATTTCATTTACTTGAGAATCTATGCTAAGAGCAAGAGAACACTGCCTTCTTACACCACTGTGCACAAGAATTAGCAATGAGACCTATTTTTTTTCCTCTTTAATTACACCTGCCCTGGTACTGACAATAATTTGTCATGTCAGGAAAGTTTTGTTCAGCAATAGACTGAAGCTTCCATTTGCATGCTTGTGTGTGAAGCAGAAGTATTATATTACACTCACATAACTGAAACTTGATTCTTACAGATTTGTGCTTTACTGATGCATATGTCATGACTTTTTTTATTGGTTGGAGAAACTTGGTAATACACCTTTAATCTTATAGTGGTATTTATAGTGCAAGTCTGACTCCCTGAAGCTGACTAACTTAGTCTGTTAAAGCTAAAGTAAGGGTATGGGATTTGTCAGAATACGTAGTTGATAGCTCATCAGCGTAAAAGGAAAAGACAAGAGACAAGATGATAAATAATAAATTAGATACCCAGATATTAGAGGAGATAACAGAGAAAATAACAAAGATCATATCTCTCTGGTCACTGATCAATGGTCCACAGAAGGAATCACTTAGAGCTTTAAAGAAGTTCAGCCAGAACTTTGTAATTAAGAAGGGGAAACAAGATTGTTATTGGACCTCATGGGAAACTGCAAATTTTTAATGGGATTTTTGAGGGGGCTTGTGGGATTGCATAAAACCTCAAGGGATGTTCCGAGGGGATTGTGTCAATGTGTAGAACTTATTATGGGATATTTAGGACAAGGGCCAAAGGCAGGGAAATGTAGGGACTGAGGTGGGTCGGAGCAAGCATGGGAGAGCAGAGAGGTGAGATAAAAAGTGCCAGCTGTATATAAGCATGTGGTCAGTAAGCTTGTGGGGCCCAGCCCTGTGCCTGATTACTGTAGTCTGTCCTGCCTTCTTACTGACTCGTTGCTACCTATTTTCTGTGTGACCTTGTTCTCCGTTCTGTGTCTGACAAAGATGGGACTCACTAACAAATTTTAAGCCAGGCTAGCTGGCAAGTAGGAGGAGGGGAGAGCATCATCTTCAAAGACCCAAGACCTGAGCTGGTGACTGGGTAAGGCATGTAGGATCCAGGCAGGGATATTTGATGAACTTAGCTCATGCTAATATTCAATGGATCCATGAATAGCAGTGTGCTTGTGAGATGAAAGGGTGTGTCCTGCTAAACAGGCTTTGGTACAAGTATTTGCATTCATCCTGCATTTAAACATATTTGGAAGAATTAATTTCTATTCAGGTATTTATATTCTTGAATACAAATAATAATTTCCTTGAGGATTTTGTGCTTGCAAATACCTTATTTGCAAATGTTTGTTAGGTTTCGTAAAAGACAAGATATGTATGTAGTTGACCAGAACTGATGATAAAATTTTGCCAGCTTTAACAATTGCCAGAGAAATTTACGTTTTGTAATTCTAAGTACAAAATATGAATACTTTTATTATTTTTAGATAAATGCAAATTCTGAACATCAACATGTGATGATTCTTAATGAGCCTTTTAATCAGTTTTACATATATAGTAACTTTTGTTCTATCTTACAGGCCTAGATTTAACTCTCTGATGGTTCTTGGCAAGGAAATTCCTTTAGAAGTTTCCCTGCAAGTATGTGTGGGTTTACTAGGCAGTATAATAGCTAGTAAATCCCTGGCAACACTAATGTTGAAAATACACATTGGAGGCTTGTTGATAACAGTTGCTTAGTAGATGTTCATGTTTAGTTTTTGGTTTTGTTTTGTATTTTAATCCTAACTTCACATTCGCTATATGAACTATAGTAAAACATTGCATCAGTGGTCATTGGATAGTCACTAAAAATCAATTCTGAGCAGCTAGGTTTACATGGTGAAAGCCTGGGAGCGATGAGGTCCGCTCTCAGGGGCTGACTGCAGCAGCCTGATGTCACACCACGTTGCTGAGAACGGAGCAGTGCTGGTCCTAATCCCTGGGAAAGGCACTTTGAGCTTTCTGCTTGAGAAATGGTAATGAGAAGAGTTAGATGAGAGGAAATCCATTATCATGTTCCTAGGGGGGAAAAGGGAGTTTGTGTGATAAAAACAGTAATGGGAATTTTGCTGACAAGATCAATCTTTTATTTCAAAGTCCTGTTGGTTTTTTTTTTTCCCTGTTGCTGTTATTATTGAAGAGGCTGAAACTGCAATCACATTTGGCATCACCATCCCATTCTGAGTGATCAATAATTTAATGGTAACACCTGACTCCTTCCTTTTGTTTTTATGCCACTTTATACTGTTGGTATGAGTAGATCTTTTAGACTTGAAAATTACCTACTTTTCTCATGTGCCAGTTTGTTGCAGATGCCTCCAAAAATAGAAAGAAACTGGCCCATATATGAAACTATTATACTTAGGGTTTTCTCGCACAAAATGGATGGGAAGGAATAAAAAGGACTGTTAGCCCTTCTTTTCCCTCCTTCATACCACCATCTGATACCATTTGCACACAGTCACATGATGCCACAATTAAATAGACCTGCTGTTTGTGCATATTCCTATGTATCTTGCTGGCGTTGCCTACACACTAGGACTGTTACAGCCTGTGTGAATAAATATGATACCGGGTAGTTTTGCACCAGGAGGGGCTGGTTCATCATCATCCAAGCGAAAAAGGTACTCAGACTCTGTAAAGTATTGCTTAAAATGCCATTTTTTAGAGATGACACTATAAAGAGAGGATAGTATTGATAATCTTGCATTCCTTCAGATGCTGGGAACCCCAAGTTGCGCAGCCTTGAATGGCCTTCCCATCAGGCTGTACAATGTTGTGTCTGTGGAAGCATTACCCCATTTTCAATTGTTCAAATTCTTACAGGATTTTCTTAGTTCATCATTTCTACTGTCAAATGGAAAAAGATGTTCACATGAGAAGTTCTTGCTGCATTTTTATGTAAAGGACCTGTAGGTGGTGGAATCACTGGGAGCTGCCTACAGGCTCCTCTGTTACCATCAAAGGTGAAGTTTATCCTGCGGCCACGGAGTGTGCGCAGCACTGGCCTCAATGCCAGGCTGTGTGTGTAGCACAGTACAAGCCTGGGCCAACTACAGTTAGGTGTTATGTGGATCACCAACTCCTCGGTGTGCAACGGTCTTCCGGCCAGGGTCACTATGCTGGTCAAAAAGAAGGATGCTTGGGGTGACCGTGGCTTTCCTGCTAACCTAGAAGCAGTTGTCCTGGGAGAGCATGAAGGCACAATTAATGTAATAAATAACAAAATGAGATTTCTTCTCCACCACCCTGACTAAATAAAGATAATTAAAGCAGTCCTTTAATTATAAAGTACTCTTGCGATAAGAGCAAGCAGTGATGCTGTCTTGAATGTTATACCAAATTCTCTATTTTAGCTACTTTTTAAGAATGGGGAGGGGAAACCTAAATTAGTAATGAACTAGACTTGAGATAGTGGCTGCTGATTTCATATCAAATCTTCAAAAGATACTTGTACTTGTTGATAGATAAAAGTATTAGTGCTTACAATTCATTGTTGCCATATAGTTGGTGCTCCAGCACTAAATGGTAATTTCTGAACCAGCATAATTCTCAATAATGTGAGGTCAGTCTGACAGTCATCTGCTTTTTTTTTTTTTTTTCCTCATTCCTTAACTTCTTTCCACACCCAGCTACAGTCTGGAGGGTCACAGCTTGTTAATTATTACAATTAACAGACTTGTGCTGACTCAGTTCAAGAAGTCTAATACAAAGATATGAATTCTGCAGGATTCCAAAGTTGAACTTTAATGGTATTAATATTATACTGAGAATGTCCAACTACCTTATAAGCAACACTAAGTTATGAGCAAGATGTAAAGGGGATTCTCAAAGTTAAAAGTTTTTTGGATGGAAGGGAAAGGTCATCCTGTTGAATATACTTATGCAAAGCTTTAGGGTCATTCAGCATATATGAATGAAAAATGCTGAGGCTGAGATACAACCATTATAAGCAAAATATCAATCATTTTTTTCTTTTGTCTGTTTTTGGTTTTTAGTTTTTTACTTGTTGGAAGAGGAGGAAATTAAAATAGATTAGATTTCCTCCCCCTGCTCCCCCCCAAACCAGATTTTAAAACCAGTGACACCACTGTCTAGGTAAAAGCCCAATTCTTATCATTAAAAAATAGGTCTGCAAAAGATAAGTCAGTAATAATGGAGCTTAAATTTCTAGAATTGTTTGGACTTTTCATGTGAGTATTTAGGGACAACAGAAAGGATGTTATCATGTTATGCAAAATGTTGCAATGTAGTCCATTTTTAACCTGTGATTGTTTAAGCATCATTGATGCTTACAGTTAGCAAATAATTCTTGATAATATTTCACTAGGTAGAAGGGTGGAAATCACAAAAAGGCAGCACATCTCTCCATAGTGAATCCAGTATCATAAGACAAAAACCATGTACATTGTTGCTGGTATTGAACCTAGATGAAATATTTAGCTCGAACATGTAAGTCTGTAAAAATATTCATGATAACAGAAAAGAACCCTTCTTAGAAAATGAATCTTTAAGATCCAGTGCTGGTGGATTGTAGTAAATGCAAGCTTGATATCATTACTATTCAATGGAGGAGAATGCAATGGATAGGCATTCAGCCAACCTCCTGTCTGACAGCACGTTTAAAACCAAAAGTCTAGGAACACCTGAGATTTTGAACAGAAATAAGATTATTTCCCCTTGGCAATTTATGTTAGCATATTCTGCCTCAGGTAATGCCACAGTATTTTTAACTGGTTCTATTTTATGGACAGGAGGGGAAAAAAAAAAATTAAAACCAAAGACAAAACATTGTCATTCTTGTCCCCTTCTATTCAAGTGTATATCAGGCGTGAATTTAGTACTTGACATAAAATCCAAGCAGGGTCTGAAAAGTGAATTGTATTTCTTCTTACGCAGTAACAGACTGGTAGATGGTTCTATACTGAACTGCCTGCAGGGAGAATTCTCTTCTCCCCTATGTCTTTTTTTAGCTGATTTCCTTTTACTATGAAAAGGTTAACATTGCAATTTCAAGTTGAAGATAAATTGTGGCCATTCTCACCAACTCCAAAAATAAATTTCATAATGTTTTGGCAGATTTTGTACTCAGTGTTAATACTGAGCTGGGCATTCTTAGGGAAGAGAGTATATTCTTGTTTGGGATGGGAACAGCGTGTATACAACAAGCAAAAGGTATAAAGCTGTATCTCCAAATACATTATCTGCTCCTCATCTAGGATTTGAAGAGTTGATGAAAAATGGAGAACTGTTTGGAGATGCATATAAGACCTCCACTCATGAAAGGGTGCAGTGTGCTCGGGTAGGGCTATGCAGCCATGGTGTTACTTCCCCACACTGAGATTAGCAATCATGCTGTGCTGGTTGCTGCTGGTTGTAGAATGATTCCAAAAAATATGGAAGCTGTAATGTAGTGGTTTAACCTGGCAGGCAGCCA
>NW_009199417.1:25355-43963 GCF_000690835.1 Fulmarus glacialis | reverse complement strand
GGCTACCTGCCAGGTTAAACCACGACACACTACTTCACAAAACCAAGTCAAATGTCATGCAACACAACATTCTTAAAAAACATGAAAATTCATAATTTGGGGAGTTTTGATATATAAGTGAATAGAAATATGTTGATTTTTCACAGGCAATTTGAAGGAAAGAAGTTGATTTCTTAGGAGAAATAAGTGTACCCAGTGTACAGTGAACACTAGTGTCCAGATACTTTTCTGAACAGGACCTGAAAATTATTCATTACTTGAAAAAGGAAGCAAATATCTCCACTGAAAAAAAATTAAACTTACTTGGAAGCTGAAAAGTGATAAAAACCAAATAATTTCTTGCTTTGCTTAACAAAGCTCTGCAAAAGCAAACATCCGCACTAATGTTGCAGCACCTGATGTAAGCAGTACTTCAGGAATCATGTAAAAAACCCAGAGAAAAGTGTCCGAGGAGAAGTTTCTAGATCTTGCAAGGGTATATCTGCATACCTACAACTGGTTTTATATTTTGATCATCTCTTTTCAATAAGTATATAATATAGTATAGTGGTACTTACTCTGGTTTTGGCATTTAAAAAAAGCCCAAATTAGTTATCACTGGTTGTAGAACACAGCTGGAATCTTGAATGTATCTGATGCTGTTTACTGTAAACCCGTTTACTACTCTGCTCAATATCCTAAGCCATTATGTAGTTACTTTATGTTTAAACATGTGTAGCAGAATATTGAAATGTAGAAGTATAGAATTCCTTTCAGAATATGAGGCATTGTTTTCCTTCACTCTGTCTCCTTCAGTGGTTGTACAGTTTAATGACTCCATTGACTTCCGCAAAATTTCTTTTAGTACTTCCCTGTGAATGGAGAGGGTAAGATTATTGGTCACTGTAGGAATGCTGATGGTTCTTTGAGAGACCAGTTCATCTCTTCTATTGGAGATAAAAGTCTCTGGGAAAGTCTTGTGGTTTTTTCAGTCTTCCCACATCATTTCTGGTTACTGAAGTATCCAGATGTGTTCCAATGTGATCCAGATTTTTTTTTTACATTCTTGGCCTAGTGAGGAGAACTTTTTTTTCTTCTTGTATTTGATCTTTGTGATTGTGATTTTCGCCACCTTCATGCCAGACTTTGGTCTGTGGCTTACAGCCTCGCAGAGCAGAAAAACTCTATTTGGATCAATGGACAAATATAGCTTGAACTGACAAAGAGAGAATGGTAGACATGAGTGCTGTGGTAACTCTTCTGGCTCCTTGTCCTGCCTAGTGTCATCTCAGAGTCACAGGTCTAGAGCTTCAGGTTGTCAGGGACTGGATGAAGAGCTATCTCAGAGCCACATTTTCTGAGACAAAACAAAATGTGACATTTCACTGCCTTTTTAATTATAACCAGAACATTATTGGAGGCAGATGCTAAGCTCTGATATCTTTACTCCAAATTAATCCAAATCCAAATCAACACAGATTTTTGGAGATAGCGGAAGCCACATTATTTTAGGAAAGATTTCTCTTAGCTATGAAAAATGTAATGTTATCAGGGAGAATTCCTTGTAGAGAAAAAAACCACCCTTAAAATTAATCACACTTTAAAGAGTAGAATGAAAGGGCTAATGAGGAAAAAAAGTGGTTCTTTTGGCTGGAAGCTGATAAATGAAAATAAATCAAGCTTTTGTGGGAATTTTATGAATGCATACATGCATGGGGTCTGAAAAGTATTCATCTTCTTGTCTTCAGACTGTGTTACTTGGTCAGAATATTTCTCTCTCCTCTCATCCTCAAAAAATTTTGTGCAAGAATATTTCTCTTGTTAATTTTCTCATGTAAGATACTTCAATCTTTTCATTACAGTATTTCACTTCTTGACTGTCCTTGCTCAAATGCTGATTTTGTGTTACTACGTAATGCTTTTATTCGTCCATCTCCCCACACCCTGAAGTATGCATTAGGCTCGTACATTCTTGTAAGGACTATGGAAAGACCCAATAGTTTTGTAAAGCTTTCTGGAATGAAGAAGTTTTCTGTTAGTGCAGAAGAACCTGGCCTTTTTGTTGTAAATGTAGGCTTTTCACATCTCCACAGTGAGTTACCACTTGCTTTTTGCGGTGTTTTACTGCGTTCATCCTGTACTGTAGGTGTGGGTGGCAGGGACAGTTGTCAGTAAAACAGTATCAATATTACTATAATTAAATACAAAATTAATTAAGCAACTATCTATGATTTTAATGGATTTAATGCAATTAACATTTTCATTCATCAAGAAATCAGATTTCTTTTGTGTGATGTACAACTTCCTTGAGTTTTTGTAATATGTGACAAGAAAAACAAATGCAAAGTAACACAGTACTACTCTAGAAAATAATATAAAAAGATAAGATCAGGTAGAATTTACATTGCAATCTTCAAAGACTATCAGAGTGAGTGTGTGTTTTTCTTCCAAAGGCCCACTGTTAACACTATTCAGGTTAATAACAAAATCCAAATCAGGCTAATAAATTTTAATTTATTGTGCTGTTAATACAAAAAGCTACACTGGCATTTTAAGACCACTGATTTTCAAGAATACTGCTGTATGCATAGCAAAGCACAGATTTCTTACAGCATTAACTTTGGTGGTAAATAAATGGATATTTTAGTTTTAGTGCTTCTCTAATTGTTGGCCTTTCATTAGGACAAGCAGACAGAGCTAGTGAACCTGATGCTTTGTGCCTGAAAGTCTGAATAAGACGCTAATCCATCTTCCAAAAAACTGAGAATGCACTCTTTGCCATGTCAATTAGATGATATTGTAGCAGTAATTATACAACATTTTAGTAGAAAAATAACTATAGAGAAATTTTTTATCCAGATCTGAAACTTTTGTTATTCAGTTCTTAATGAAATCATTCCCTCCTGATTTGTACTCAGGACCTTTAGCTTTTCTTACAGTCTCTAATTAAGAGGTTGGGGGAGGAAGGCAGGGGAACCACCTGACTTTGATATTTCAGAGTTTATTAGATCCAATGCTAGCAAGGGAGCGAGATACAGGCAATCTGAGCAAGACAGATATAAAAATTTGTTTGGCAGAGCTGTATTTAATAGAATATCGTGACATTTAGAAAATGAAGCAAGGGAATAGTGGATGAAAATATCAAAGAAATACTGGTAAAATTGCTATTAAAAGCTTTGATGCTTTTTAGCTTTACTTTTGAAATACTTTAGCTTTTGCTTTGGTCACACAGTCCTCCTCGTACTATTTTACCGTCTCCATTGGGGTACTTACGTTTAGCTATCTCTACCTCTGCTTCTTGTCTCGCAGAAATATACCTGCTTTATATAAGCAACATGTCACGTTGGGTGGTCAACCAGAGAGAGACTTAAGTTTATCGGTGTTAGTTCTGTTCAGGATGGTTTTCCGTCTTTTGCCTCCTGGGGGCAGTGTGTTCACGTGGGGTCAGTTAAGCACAACTCCTCTATCCCGTCAGGCTGCAAAGGTTTACCCTCATCTACTTATTTGTTTCTCCCATACACCAAAAAGTACCACCCTCATTCAGAAAGTTCGTATGTCACCATGAAATGATAGAAATTAAGGATACAATCTTCTTTTTAGAAATAAATAATTTTACGTAATAAAAACATGTATTTTTATGACTATTAAGAAACTAATCCAAATAAGACTTATTTAAATTTTTCTCCATGCATTTTAATACATACATTCACCTATTATTCATAAGTACTTTTTGAACATTTCACTGGCATCATACAAAGTTCTGAAGAAAAGTCCTGAAGAACGGAAAGTTTCAAAAGTGGCTTGAAAAGAGTGTGTGTGGTGTCATAGCTGAGAAATGTGGCACAGGTAAATCTGGTGCTAACCTATGCTTTACAATAAAACCAGAATTTTATAGTGGCAATGAAGTGCTCCCCTGTGCAATCTGAACAAGATTTTGTACCTTTGTTATTCACATCTCACCAAAGTGAATAGCTATTTATTTTGGTGATGATTGTCTTAAAGGTTTATTTTTTGCACTCCACAAATATAAAACCATTCTAACTTTGTCATAAACTTTCTTTGTGGTATTTCGAAAATTAAAGTCCAGCCTGTTGGTTGGTAGAATCAACATATCTCTACCCAGTAGGTTGTTTAGAATCAAGGTCACTGTGTTTTCAGCCATATTTTGATGCATATGTTCCTTTGACACCTTAAAAGCAAACAGTGTGAGACAGGTTCAGCTCGGCGATAAACTGCAGAGGCTCTTGCTTTTGAGAAATGAGAGAAGGAATATTTACTATTAACAACAGAAGAAAAAGCTTTGATCAAACCCACTGTATGAGAGCACAGCACAAGGTTTGCCTGTGACATAGTCTAGCTGATGTTTGAATAGATCCCGAGATTGCTTTTCATAGATGGAAATATGAATGGAGAGTTTAAATTTGTTTGATATTAACAAAATCTGTGTTTATATGTTTCTTTGCTATAATGCAATTTCTTATGTCCTCACAGCAACTTTGAAGGTCCTTATTAATAAAAAAAAAAAACAACCCCAAACAAAAAAACCCCACACAACAGAATAAAGTATTGTTTGTTTAGCTTTGTTTATCTGGTATAGAGGACATTATGAAAACCATATTAAAAAAAAATGTTATGCATATTTATCTTGTAAGTAGAGGTGTGAAATCACCGTGAAGCAGAACCAGACAGTGCAGTAGGTAAAACACAGAAACTATAGAACCCCTTTTTTCATATGCTTTTTTAAGTCTAAATTTTCATCAGTGACCTGCAGATTACTTAGAAGGGAGAAAATTCTTCTGTCATTATTTTCTTTGAAAATTGTTTTGAAAGCTGCCACTGTCTAGCATGTGTCCATAACAGTAATGCTATGTAAGCTTAGTTCTGTAAGGAAGCAATATTGCACAGTACCTCTTCCAGAAACGTTTATATCTTTATTTGTAAACCAGTTTCCTTCTAGAAGCCTCAAATGAACACTCGAGCTGCAAAATTTAAGAATACAGAAGTGTCTACACTTTTGTGTACACAGACGTACAGATAAAATGCAGCTTGTAAATATATGTGCATACACATCCACATGCATAAAAGTGCACATCCGTATCACATATACATATATACACATATTTAATGCCTAATACCACCTATTTCATGTTTTAACAAGTAAAAAACTAACCAAAAATTCAAAATTAATGGTAGAAGAAGCATAAATGAAACTTAATTTTGATTTACATAGATCGGCATGGATTGAAATGAATGATACTTTAGCTATTTATCTCAGAAACTGTCAAAAAATATTCATATTTTCAGAATAAAATATTCACTTTCAGAATAAAACTTTTCATGATATAGTAAGTGTCTGTGAAGAGAAGCATTAGAAAAAGAATTCTGACCACCAACACAGTGCAATTGTGAGTTTTCATTCTTTTAGTTACAGTTTTCACTCTATTAGCTATAAACCATCATTTGTAACCAATTAGATGTCTGAGGGCTATTTGAGACGTATTTTCTTGTCTTTGTGTGTGCATACTGTAATTTACTATGGATTTGAAAAACGAGCACAAGTGTGCCCTTCAGTTATCTCCTCTCAGGAGTATTGCTACTTTCCAAAGCCTCATGGGGTCAACAGTGTAGCTGCTGTCATTTTGGCAGCCAAAAGATCCATATAATTGGATAGTGATGAAAACAATAGTGCATTATAAAATAGTTAATCTTTGAGATTGTTTTAAAGTTGTGGTTTTATTTTCACTTTCTTGTGTCATGACAACTTAAAATTTTAAGTGTCCCATCTAAATTAACGAGGAAATGCCTGCTAGTGGAGTTAAGGGTGGCTGACCATTACTGGTAGGCTTAATTATTGGTAGACTTTTAAGACTACCTGTTTTGAATGGCAATCTTTTTCTCTGTGTACTTTTCCATGACAAAACAGGAAAGGAAAAAAAAAAAAAGAAGAAAATAAAAAAGAAATCTCTTTTGTATATGACCTATTACTTTTATTATACCAGAATTCTTTCAATCTCATTTGAATTTAGTATCCAGACCCCAAAAGAGAAGAAGTAAACGTATTTGCTTTTTACCTGTTTCTTCAGGAATACAGTGTTCTTCCAGATTACTCAGAATGAACTGGTGGTACAAGTTTGATCTAAATCTCCCTGGGTCCTCAGCAGTAAAAATGTTACAATTTTTATGTGTTTTATCATACAGATTTTATCACTTTAATATGAAAATGGGTCATTCTCCACTAACCCACTGCCAAAGCATGACATTTTTGCTATCACTATTACCTCTGTAGTGCACTAAAACTGGATTTATGATAACATTTTATGGTATGCTTGTCCTTAGGAGGCTCCAAACAATGAGATAAAGAATACTAATGTGAAATGCTTAAAAAAAAAAAAGAAAAACAAACAGAAAAAACCCCACCCCAAATACTTGCATGCTGATTGCCTACAGACATAACTTCAACAACAAAAATCAGAATTTAACAAGAAGAGGAGGGAGAAAAGAGAATCATTTGTTCTGAGATGTTCTTAAAACTGCTGAAAGAAGTAAAGGGAAGAGAGGAGGAATGAAGTGTCTCCCTTAAGCACGTCAGTGCTTTAAATACAAGAAATAAAGAAGCAAAATGTGAACACCCAAATAATGTCAAACAGATTTTTGATTAACTTTTTGAGTATTGGCATGCTCATATCTGTGCTTTTACTGCTGACCTTTTTCCAAAGGAGGCTGTCAGAAATGAAGGCTATCCACTGAGTATTCTACAAACCTGCATTTCCTCAACTCACTAATGGTTTTAGATGGCTTGGGTTTTGACCATTGAACTAGGGATAGCTGTGAAAGTGAATTAACAGTTGGGAAAACAAATTTCTTGGTTTCATCTGACCATTGGTCACTTTAATATCAAGGTTATTTAGATATGTCCCACTTTGTGTAGAAGGAAGCTAGCTGTTCAAAATTATGTCATTTGAGAAATTCTAAGTTATTTTGAGGGTGTACTAAATGTTTTCTTTTATTTACTTTAGGGCATGTATCTTCAGAGGGATCTATCTGGAAGTGGATAGGCAGGTCTTCTTCAGTTTGATCCTTCCATCTTCAAATGCCATTAAACACTTGAGTTATGATATCTAAATGGTTTTATCTATTTCCTTTGGAAGGAAAACATTTTAGAAATTTAGACAGTAAAGAACTAGTTTTTTCAGTAGAAATGTGGAAGCAAATGTCTGTGCTCAACTGAGAGGTTTTCTTTCTCTTTTGCTTTTTATAGTGTGACTTAGTATTCATAAACAATACAATTTAGAGCTCCTGAGTCCACTGTAAGTACATAAACAGATTTTGTCTTTAAAAATGAATTAGATGTCTTTCTCTGTTAGTACCTAGTGTTTAGAATATACAGAACCAATCATTCTGAACAAATGAGTGTCATATAAAATAAAAAATACGCAACATATCTGTGTGGCTTTCAAGATGCGATATATCATGTAATAAACAACAACAATCTGTTGCAAAACTGAGGTCTTTGTTTAGTCAGAGATCCTATTTTGTCTTCCACAAAAGCCCTTATGGTTTTTTCTGTGTGCTTTTAACAAGTATATACTCAGTGTCCCACCAAACGGCCCTTCCTCCCAAAAAAACCTTTGAAAATCATGATCATACATATTATGCACATTATTTCCTTAGGAATTTCACATTGATTTAAGAAGGATATAACTTTTGCTTCAAAGCATATAATTCCAGCATCTGAGGCACAAAGCGTTGACATTAGCTAGTAGAAATTTGGGGCCTGTGGTAAGGCTCAGAATTTTTTTGAATGTTGCCAAATAGATTGTAGTGATGCAGATATTATGGAGCTTCAGTCTGCAAACATTTACTCCTGTAATGTGCCCTTAGTCCTGCTGCTAGCTGAAATCAGTGATCTGACACATGGACTACTTTCATGAATATGAAGTTATGCAGATTGGGGTCACATTTCTAAGGTGACGTTTTACTTTTTTTTATGTTGACATTCTTCATAAGCAATAGATGCTCCAATGTAAGTGCTAAAAAGGCACTTTGCAAGGTACCAAGAAACTTTCACTTTTTGGTTAGTGAGTATCTAGTCTGGTTGAATCTCAATTTGTGATACTAAAGCAGAAAGATGTTTTTACAAATGAGGATGGTTCTTCTCTCATATTGTTTCTGCAAGGCTTGTGTCCTTCTGGACCGTCTCAGTTGTACTCTTTACCTTTTTTTGTTGTTCAACAGTAAATGAAGTAGCAGAGAGAAAAAAAAAAATCCTGAGAAATCCGTATGTGTTAAGACCAGTGTTCACCTCACTGATTCTAACAATTTTGACATAGGTTTCGTCAGCAAAAGATTCCTGGTATTGTAATGGAGTCCTGGTCAACATACAGGAAAACGTCAAATATCTCTGAGCAGATTCTCTTAAGAGCAGAAAACTTACCTTAGATATGGAAATGCTGTATTCAAGTCCCTCCATCCAATGTATCTCACTGAGACAATGAATACCTAAAATCACAGGATTATAGTTTGTTTGGGGGTAAATTTCTCTATCTGTTTGTCTTCAAACAGAAAGACAGCTATTTATTCATTAGATAAAAGAGCAAAAATAGGGACTGTCTTAGGGGCTAGCAGACAGACATCAGCTAATGTCTGGGTGTCCAAGGTTCGGTTCTTGCTCTAATGAATGTTTTAATTATCTGTACAGGGTAGAACAACTCCATCAGAGAGCAAGAGAAACTGTATCTAATCAAGGTCCCAGCATGTAGCAAATGTTAATTTGCTATGGCATAGATGCATTTAAATGGTTACTAGTAGCAACATCAAGCAGAACCCTTAATTTGTAGCATTGTTAAGGTCAGGATTCATAATTATTTATGGTATATCAAGCATGTAATTATTTCAATGTATATTCAAATCTGATTACAGAGTATGTTTCAGGGATGCAAGATTTTTATATGAAATGCAATTACGCTAATAAATAAAATAATCAGTATGATGCTTATGCTAACATAGAAAGAATGAACTAATTTTGATTTTCTCATATTGAATCTTTCTGTTCCTAATGAAAATTCACCTACCTTATCATGTGGAGAAATTTTTGTGACAGTAATCCCTCACTGATATTCTTCATTCTCCACTCCTCATATCTGCTCAGATATAAGACTGGTGCACGTGGATTTCTGTTGACACTTAGAAATAGAAGTCATCCTGAAGATTTGCTTTTGCAAAATGCAGGGTTCATGTCATATCTTTCTATATTAGCTCTGGGTGAATAACACAAAAAGAAATACGGTGCACATTGATTAAATTATTCCTACAAATTTGTTTCAGCAAAGCTCTTGAATGCCTGAACTCTTAGATAGGAATTTCATTTTGCTTTCAGACAAAAACTATATTTCAAAAAACTCAAGCAGATATGAATTCACCATTGGTCAAGTGTTTACTAATGTGCTTAAAATTCTCTGTGGCTTTGTGGTCTCTGCTGTTTGGTGGTGGATGTTGGCTGCACCTTCTATGTCGTGTGGACATTACAGTTCATCTGGGACAAAAATAGGGATCTTTGATCTCCGCAGCATGTGGCAGATCATGCCATTATTGAGAAATAACATACACAGGCTTGGAATAAGCTCCTTAGTTCTTCCTCTAAGTTATTTCAGAAAAGGAAAGGGTATGTCTTTGCCTTTTTTACTGATGACCCCATTTCTTTTTGCCTTTTGACCTACACCTTTTTTAATACTTCTACAGAATTTAATAGGATTATAGATGAATAAAATAATAGCAATTTTTCTCAATTTTGTTTTAGAATTAAGCAGATTTTTTTTTTTTTTTAAACGAATGTGATTAAGACTTACTGAAAGACAAAATAAAGATGAATGTAAGACCAATATGTCTCCTTCTTTCTGCTGGTATGTATTCATGATGTTTAGTCAAGCACAACTCACCATCAGGAGAAGTCACCAAAAAGATGCTATGAAACCCTACAACTTCCAAAATGCTTCTGCTAGTTTTACCATGCCCAATATACGCTTCTGGATCCAAGGGACTCTCTCAGCTCTGCCTCCCTTAGTCAGTAGAAGTAGGTGAATCTTTGTGAGTATGTATATACAGACACACAGAAAACTGGATCTGAATCCAGTAAATAATTTTTGCCTTTTCTACATTCACAAACTGCGTGTTCGTGAGCATTGGCCCAGTATAGGACAGAAAACTCCATGCTGATGTAAAAGCTATTATTTAATGCTAAGTCAATAAATATTTCCTACAGCTTTGAAGTATTATAAATATCTTTTCATACTGTTATTGAGGGAATTGGGATTATAGATACTAGAGTTTAAATGATTCTTTTTATGAGCTGATGCAGCTAAAGGAAATCTTATGCAATCTCTTTTACAAGAAAGCTTAAGAAGATACTTCATGGCCTTGTATGCATTTATCATTACCAGTTCTGTATTTTTTTTGTGTTATTTATCATGGCATAGGGATGATTATGCACCAATATAGGTAATTTGAAAGATCAAAGAAATGTAATTAAATTGTGCTCGTGGACTGCAGCATTCTGATAATAATGGTTATTGTAGCAGTAAAATCTAGGTAAAATAGACTCTTTTTGTCCAGAATTTTTGTGGGTTTGTGGTTTTTTGTTGGTTTTGTTTGTTTGTTTGTTTGTTTGTTTTAAATTTTGTCAGGAAAGAAGAATATCTATGGTGTGGGCAACATACACTTCATGTAACTATTCCTTCTTCATAAGGTTTTATCACATCCTCTTCCTTCCCTGCATGGCATCATTTATCCTGTTAGAGGACAGAAATAATACCATGTGAACTACAGGGAGTGATAATAACTGCTAATGAAAACATTATAGAAACAGAGCTAAGAAGCAAGACAAAGGATAAAAATACTGTGGATGAGAAACCCAGTAGAGCAAATAAAGTAATCGGTGTACTGTTGTAAATTAAGATGTGGCTTCCAAAAAAGCCTAAGGGAATCCAGTACCAGTTTTCACTGAAAGTTAGATGTCCAATTTCTAGTAACTTACATTGTATCTTTTTAATAGTCCCACCCTCAAACCTACTAAAGTGCAGTCATCTAACTAATTGTTTTCTGTAAAGACTTCTGTAAGCACTAGTGAAAGGACTGCAAAAATAGCACTTCGGACAGTTCTAGTACAAAATCAAAGGAGCAGAGGCAGTTCCTTCTTTCTTCTCCCTTGTTTTTTTTTAATAATAATAACAATGGCTTATTCTGCATTTAATTGACATGTGCATGTATGAAACCCTGTTTCTCTAATGATTTGTATCATTCATACATATGTCTCTTACAGCAGCTTTCTTGTTTTCAGAGAAAACTTTACAGATATCTAACGTTTCTGCAAACCAGTGAAGTCTTTAGGCAAATCTCAGGTACTACATTGACAACAGCTTTTGTGCTGTTAAACTGATAGAAGGTTGTATGCAAAATACACATACGAAAAGAAGGAAATCAGAATAAACTTGCATTCCTTTGGACAGATGTACCAGGAATTTGACCGTGTTGGGTTTTTTTTAATACTACAACTTCACAACTTCAGATAACGTTCAACAAGAGAGGCCTCTGGTGCTTAATAAATTGGAAAAACAGTCCCCTCTCTGAAAGCTCTGTATTCTGGGTAGTATGACAACATCTAACAAATAAAGCGGGCAAGACAGAAGGTCTATATGGTCTACCTAGGCTTACAAAAAAAATTGGTACATTGTAAAAAAAGAAACGGTCAACATTCTGCAAATCTGAAGAAAGCCCATTTAAAGTAACTTGCACTATGTCATTGTAAGTATGGACTACACAAAGGCAAACTTGTCCTGTGAGACCATAAAGGGAAGTATAAATTGAAAAAGAGTATAATAAAATGAAAAAGAGTGAAACAACACACACAGCCTTGTGTTTGAACTCTAGAAGCAATGAGAAAATTCCTGTGTTCGAGACAGTGCTCTGAGAAGTTGGTTGGATCTGTGAAAAGTTTTTGCCTTTGTAGAAAGGGGCAGGGGAATCAGACAAAACGACAATCTGTATGACATACATATCTGTCAAACAATGATAAAAAAGTAGTCTTTAGGAACTTTTCATTCTTATTTCCTAAGCAATGACAGAATAGATTATAAGAACAATGTGTTTTATCCTATGCAGTGGCAAATGTTAAACACCTTTCTTAAAACGGTCATTTAAAGCCTTTAAACATTAAGGCTGTGAATATGATGATGGTGGCAACAGAAATTGTAGGCAAGCAGAATATCTGCAAAAATGGATCCAACAGCATGGTGCAACTTTGAGGTGATGTGAAACTGTTATTTTCCTTGGGCTACTGTATGTGTCTCACATCTGACCAAGAGTAATTAAGACCTTGGGAGTCACTTCAGATTTGACTCATATCTCAAACACTTTAATAACTTTTCTATTGGTATAAACAGATAAAAACACCATGACAGGCTAGAATAGGAATACAAAAAATGAAACTTAGGCATGGATGACAGATTTTAATAAACGGAGTCAAGCTTAACAACTGGAAAAAGGAAGCAGGGACAAGAAAAAAGCAAAGTTAAAAGTGTTAAGATTCAATAATGGATAAGGGGTGAAAACAGTAAAAGAGGGAAAGAACAGGAAAAGGGAACAGCTTAAAGAAATGTAATTTCATTGCCATGACAGGCTTGAATATTGCAATATTGTGATTCTTCCGGCAGTGAAATTTAGTCAAAATTGGTTCTTGATTCTTGCATGCTCTTTATAGAAAGGACTGCAAGAACTGGAATTGAGTATGCAAAAAAAACCCAAACCAAAACAAAAAAGTGTAGGCATACATGATATTCAGAAAGAAAATGAGAATATTGAAACAGTACCTTCAGCTACTGGAAAAAGATAAGAAAATCCCTCAGTGTAGTTTTCTTTTGACAATTCCATCCCATTATTATTAATATTTTCAGTGAATAAACTTTAAATTATACAGACATAAGTACATAATTTTGAAACTCATCAATACTTTGGCAAATAACATGGACACATAGAAGATTTTTTTGATGTTTGTCCTTAAATTACTTTTGTCCCTATATTTACCTGCATGTTCAATTTTTTTAGGAAAACCTGTGAAAGTTATTTGACTTGCTATGAAAAATATATTGTTAGGTAAATATCGGATTCAACTTTCATTTTGGGGCAATAAATGAAAGTCATATGAAATAGACTGATAATGCTTTTGAAAGAAAGAAAAAGGAAAACAAAACCCATACCTGTAGCTAAAGCTACTTGTTACACTGAATGGTTACTACAAGTGAATCTCATTTGGGAGGTTCAGTGATCACCAGTTACTTTGTGTGCTGCAACACAAAGGAGCAATAGTCATGTGCTGACATGGAAGAGACAGAATTTTTTTTTTTTTTTTTTTCCCCATGGTGTGGGGGTTTAACTTTTCTAGAAACATTTATTACTTCTTCATAAAAAGCCTCAGATACTGTACCAGTCTTGTTAATGCAGCAGAAGCAAACCAATCAAATGTGCCTTATCCCACAACAGCAAAAAGTATTTCATTCTCTCCCACACCCCTTTTATCTTCCATTCACAAAGATCATATTTAGCAATAACCTATTTTCCTTTTTCAACACCAGACTCTGATGGAATAGAAAATGTCACTTTCTCATGCTATTTGTGTTTCTAGCAAAGCAAAGCTCTTTGGAGATTTGTTGCTTTAGTTTTTATATGTGTGAACAAGTAGCAAAAGCAGACACCAATATTGTTTAGGTTCCTTGGTGACAATAAAAATAATATAAATTATTATACTATAGTTAATTAAATTTGCCCTTTTACTTCATTGGAAGTCTGAAAGTAGGTCAGTGTCTTCTTGAATTATCCAACTATTCCAATTCCAGAATTTATTTTATAGTTTATAGTCCTTTTTGAAAGGATAACCTCTTTCCAGTAAGCATCTACAGAAAGCAAATTTTGAACACACACCTGCATTTGTATTAATACAACTCAAAAGATTTTACAGCTTGATAAAGGCAGCCATATTTTTTTCACTTGGGGAAGAGACAGGAGAAAGGATTTGTAGTAGTCAGCAGTGGAACAATGCTGGTAGTTAAAATAGTCATATTCTAAATTCAGTCGTAGCTACTGAGGTGGATGGGGCAGTTCATGCTTCCCGGAGCTGTTGCTAAAAGTGACTGCAGATAGATAGATCACAGTGCACTGATGAATTATTATAATCATGTCCTCAGTATTGTCTTCATAACGGTTGAAATATAAAGCCAAGGCAGCAGAAGAAGATGGAAGTGCATGGTGAAGAGTGACTTAATCACACAAAGTTAGGATGCTGTAAAAGTCCTTTGTTGGCCTATGCAATCTTTTGTATTTTATAAAAGTCATCTTTGTCCTAATAAAATTTAGTCATGTGAGAAGCGCACAAGATATTTTAGGTACTGAATTATTCCCTAAATCTTATTATTTGCCGGAGTGCCACATAAATGTTAAGGTGTACGATAAGTGATTTTTTGGTAGAAGAATGTTCGTGTATGCTGTGCTGGTCTCTGTGGAAGATAGTGTTGGGAGATGGGAAAGGGAGAGTCAAAAGTTATCTCTTGTTTTTGTTGCCGTTCCTTGCCTCCCAGCAGAATGCTGAAAGCAGAATGCTGAAACTGCACGTTGTCCCTCTGTTAGAGGTAAACCAACAGTGTGCAGGCCACTTGCTTACATAATTCCCAAACCATGCCTTATGCACAGCCAGTGGCCTGACGGCCCATTGGGAGTGACTACGGAATAGACTAGGCTAGCAATAAACAAGGGTAGGAGAAGAAAATTAGACAGGGACCAGTTAGACTGTTGAGCTCAGGACAAGAGCCCTCGGCTTTACTCTGTTCTTGCCAAAGCAGGTGGCTTATACACCCACTTCAAAACTGCAAATACAGAAATAAAGAGTTAAACCTCTATTTGTTTTCCTATCCCAATATTGCTATCAGTAGTAACTTAATTATGTACTCCCCCACAAGGACAGCTGTTCACACTTCAATTTTTCCATATGGGGAAGTTTTGGGTAATGTTTATGTTTGTACTTCAATGGTAATTTTTTTTTTAACAAACACTCTCCAACTCATTAATTCTCTAGGAAACATAGAGGACTGCATATTCTCAGAAAAGTTAAGTATTTACTTGATTTCTTTAGCTGTATTTTTCAGTTGGGGGTGTATTACAGTTTAGAGGTTTTGGCTTAGAAGCTTTAAAGGTTCATTTATTTTTTATTCTTTCTTGACAATTAAAGCATCATGCTCTAGAGGTTTCTTTCTCCTTGGGGGAAAGACAAACAATCAAACAAACAAAACAAAAAGAAAACACAACAAAAAAACCCCAAAGAGATTAAAAAAAAGACAACTGTGGAATTCTTATCCCGGAGGATCCACTTGTGGAGCAGACATGAACAAGCAAAACAGCTCTGAATGTTGTCGAGTCTGTAATTGGATGTAGTCTCCCCCCTCAATGCATAGGAACAAAAAATGTATTTGAAATGGGCAATATTGGTTTGCAGAATTATCTGAGTTGTTTGCTCTAAGTTTTGGTTTACAAAACAAATACTCACCTTGTCTGTTCAGGACAGCTTCATACTCTTGAGTGAGTTTACAAGTTCTTCGTCTTTTTCAATAAAATGAAAAATGCAAAACATCAGTTGCTGCATGTTTCAGAGGTTAAAGCAGATATGCTGCAGAACTGGCAAGAAGAAGCAACAGTCATTACTCAGGTATAATGCTCTGAGGAAAGACAATTTCCCATCTAATATACAGCTGCTAAAAGGTATTTGTCTAGTACAAAGATTCTCAACTCTGTATGATCACAGAAGTGGCTTTTCCATTTAGTAGAAAGACTAAAATTTGAAAGCATGTTAATTGCAAAGAAAATAGAAAATTTTGATCCATAAAATAAGAACAATTTTTATAATGACATGTTGCTTTATCTGTTTTGGCATTTTTAACATAGAATGCTGCTAAAATAATAAAGATTATACTTAGAAATGATACAAAAATATGAAATACTGAACGTTTATCCAAAGCAAAATGGCTCCACATTGTCCTATCACAATCTACTCTTTGTTTGGTTTTTTTTTTCCAAAAAAGAAGGTTTACAATGTTTTCAGTTGGTTCTATTTTTAACTATCTCTATTCCGTTGAAAGTGGTGAGGACTCCGGCCCCTTCTTGTTTAAGAAGAGAAGAATAAGAGTTGTCATGACTTGCGAAACTGCTTATATGAGATGGAAGCGTGATGCAAGTTAAGAGGGGGGGAACTCGAAAAGAAAAACTTAAAACTTAGAAGAAAACTAGCAGGAAAAACAGAGAATTCTCTGGTTTATATTCATTGCTTCACTGCATTATCACCTTAAATATTGTTGGTATTGCTGCTAATAGCAACAGCAAAGCACAATGCAGGTAGGTAACAGCACAGATGCTGGAGGCATATTTTTTCTCAGATCAGTGCTACTAACAATATTGGATAGCAAATTCTGTTTCTCAAAACCTCAGAGAAGGTGGCTGCAATGTATGTATCTCAAAACTGAAACATTCAGCCAGAATTTGGAGCCAGGGTAAAATAATATCCAGACCACACTAACTACCCTGTACAATGCACTTGCAGTGATACCAGTCCTCAACAGCTCTTGATACATGGATTGTTGAAAGTGTCAAGAACCTTGTACAGAAGATGAAGAGCTGATTTTTCACAGAAGCGGCTTTTTTGAGTCCATAATTTTAACGTCTTGTTTTTCAGCCATTTATTTTTCCATTTTTCTCCCTTCTACTGTATCCTGTTTTACCATAAACCTTCTTTTCCTTTCTCCCTTTAATTTAGGCCAAGCTATCTTTTATCCTTCAGTGTGCCTTTGGTTTCTTTGCAACTTTATACTTTTCATTTACTTTTCTGGTAATTTCTTTTACAGTTTTTGAAATATGTTATATGAATATGTTTGGAGTCTATTGTTATTTGCCTTGCTGCTATCCACCCTTCCTTGACCACTATGCCCACCCACCTTCTTTTTATTTTTTTGTTCCTGGTTAAGTCTGAATTTTAAGCTCCTTTTTCTCTGTATCTTTGAAGCAGCACTGATTAACACTGTCAGATACTACCTTTCAGCTCTGAGCCATCAATTATCACTCTTTAATAACTGGCTTTCCTCATTCCCTGTGTTTTATCACCTTTCTTGAAATTTCCAATATTCACTCATCATTTCGTTTACTTGTGAGAACCAATTTTCTCTTAAACTTTATTAGTTTTTTTTTTTTTTCCATAAAAATACTACTACCATTTTTCTCTTCCGCGTTTTTTTTTTCTTCCTGAAATTTTGTCTTCCTTCAGACAAAAGAACCCTGACTTACTAGCTGTTAATATCTTTTGCTCTGGGACTCAAACACTCTCTTGACTTCATCTTGCGTAAACCTTCCTCCAGGCTTTGATTCCAAGAAATCTTACTTCTAATGGTCTTCATCAAATTTCTCAAGGAATTCCCTGTTTGAATTAACAGGTATATTGAGTGTAAATGGAAAAAGCAATGCTTCACACACTTCTTTCTCTTATCTGGCCAGATCCTGTTACCTTGTCTCAGCAGTTAACAAAGTGCTAGGTGGATGCTGATCATGTCCCAGGCAGCATCGGACAGGGTCTGTGTTTGCTTACTGCAAATATGTCTTATTCTTTTCACACAGTGCTATAGATTCCTTTACCCAGAAGCTAGATAAACTTTACCCCTGCGTAAGTGTGTTTATTAGAAAATCAAGACTTAACAAAAAGGTCACAAACAGTCATGGACTCTTTTCCATTGGTTTGTGATCTTGAGCTCTCCTGGATCCACACAGCAGCAAAGAAGGGTTGTGAGTGGTACAGTTGGCTGCAGCAAGACAGATCTTAAAGTACTTAAGAAAACTGTGTCAATAAATATTTTTTCTAAAGTTTTTATGTGAAAAAAGCAGACTGAAGTTGTGTACAGAATGAAAGTAATATTCAAAGCCAGTGTTGGAATTATAAATAAGTTGGTTACGAACTGGTTGCTTTAGGAGATGGAGAATTATAATTGAAGTCTTTTACTCTTGCTACTTTGAATTTGGCAACCATGACAAGAATTTGCTTCTGTCGTGATTGCTGGGTAACCTTAGGCCAGTTTCTTTCTCCAAATCTCAAAAGTTGAAAGCAGATTTAGTGGTGCTTTAAACTAGGAATAGATGAAGAGTGCAACCTCTGGGCATGGCAATTTGGCTCCTTCTAAATGAGGGAAGTTACTAACTGGGGAGAGATGACTCAGGATCTACAGAACATTGAGAAAAAAATTCAGATCATTCACAGGTTTTTCACATCATTGACAGGTTCCAGGCAACGTTGCAGAAGATTTCTTTGGTATTGATTGGTTGTGAATTATTTATGCTACTATTTCTACCATAGTAACTGTTTGCTTTATAATGTGCTGTTTACGTTCTGTACTGTCATGATGTAACATGGCAACTAAGCCCCACACAGCCGCTCGCTCCCCACTGGTGGGATGGGGGAGAGAATTAGCCACCTGGTTAGTCAACACTAGGGGATCTGTTAATCGAGCTGGCCCTGCCCAATCAAAACTCTTACGTACTGTAGATGGAGATAAAGTCCC